>NC_143033.1:83586128-83886128 GCF_057628025.1 Oncorhynchus mykiss
ATGTTGCTGCTGTATATGTTTTCAATAGCTGGAGGGCTAGTGGGTCCTTTAACAAACCTCGTCTTCACAGTGGTTGATGGACAAAGGCCAAAATGTGTCAGGGTTGCTACGGTTCCTGATCTTTCGTAAACGAGCAGTGCCCTCTCGCCTCAGACTTGGCTATGCTATTCCTAGCACATCAAAGTAGAGCTGACCTTGCATACCAGATGAGGTTTGGATTAATGGGCTTGGGATATCAAATCCACCACATCACCCCCACGAACCATCAAAACCAAGTCAAAGACATTCACAGAGAAAGAAATGCTAAAGAAATCAACATCAACCTGTCCATGTGTCTCATCCAAACACCGTAACCAAGACAGGGCTAAGCAACAAGAGAGGATATTTCAAAAGCCTCCAATTATCTGATGTGTGGGAGCGTACAATGAACTAGGCCAAAGGCCAAAAGCCATCCTTTACCGAACAAATAAAATGTTTGACAGGACAGGTCAGCCTTTCAAAGCATTCCACTGAAAAATGCAGCTCATCATAAGTCAAACGGTTCAAATGCCCATTGCAGTCAATTAAAGACCATTTTAAGTTAACGTGTGTTAATGTTTTATTCACCAATTGCATGTACAAGTAAAAAACAAAGTACTTTCTTCTGAAACTCATCAGTCTATTCTTGTTCTGAGAAATTAAGTCTATTCCGTGTGAGAAATTGCCAAGAAACTGAAGATCTCGTCCAACGCGGTGTACTACTCCTATCACAGAACAGTGCAAACTGGCTCTAACCGGAATAGAAACAGGAGTTGGAGGCCCCGGTGCACAACTGAGCAAGAGGACAAGTACATTAGAGTGTCTAGTTTGAGAAACAGACACCTCACAAGACCTCAACTGGCAGCTTCATTAAATAGTACCCGCAAAACACCAGTCTTAAAGTCAACAGTGAAGAGGCGACTCCGGGTTGCTGGTCTTCTAGGCAGAGTTACAAAGAAAAAGCCATACCTCAGATTGGCCAATAAAAATAAAATATTAAGCTGGGCAAAATAACACAGACATTGGACAGAGGAAAATTGGAAAAAAAAGTGTTATGGACAGATGAATCTAAGTTTGAGATGTTCGGATCACAATGAAGAACATTCGTGAGACGCAGAAAATATGAAAAGATGCTGGAGGAGTGCTTGACGCCATCTGTCAAAGCATTGTGGAGGCAATGTGATGGTCTGGGGGTGCCTTGGTGATGGTAATGTGGGAGATTTGTACAGGGTAAAAGGGATCTTGAAGAAGGAAGGCTATCACTCCATTTTGCAACACCATGCCATACCCTGTGGACGGCGCAAAATTGGAGCCAATTTCCTCCTTCAACAGGATAATGACCCAAAGCACAGCTCCAAACTATGCAAGAACTATTTAGGGAAGAAGCAGTCAGCTGGTATTCTGTCTATAATGGAGTGGCCAGCACAGTCACTGGATCTCAACCCTATTGAGCTGGTTTGGGAGCAGCTTAACCGTATGGTAAGTACGAAGTGCCCATCAAGCCAATGCAACTTGTGGGAGGTGCTTCAAGAAGCATGGGGTGAAATCTCTTCAGATTACCTCAACAAATTGACAACTCGAATGTCAAAGGTCTGCAAGGCTGTAATTGCTGAAAATGGAGGATTCTTTGACGAAAGCAAAGTTTGAATGACAGAATTATTATTTCAATAAAAATCATTATTTATAACCTTGTCAACGTCTTGACTATGACTTTCCTATTAATTTTGCAACTGATTTCATGTATGTTTTCATGGAAAATCTTGACATTTCTAAGTGACCCCAAACATTTGAACGGAAGTCTATTTAATACAAACTTATCGTCCTGTGCGGTTTAACCAGTATATGACTACAATATAGACTACAGTATACGCTGAGCTGAGAGTGATACGACTACAATGTATTATTAAATGATGTCAGGGACGTAGACCAAGCCCTAGGCTGACTATAATACATTTACAACTATGACAAGTTCTGAATGATTCATTTTGTACATGAATTCCATAGTTATGACATATTATATAAGGCCAAATGGATGACAAAAGAAAGTAGTTGCCACCATATCACCGTGCGACCACAGGTTTAAATAAATGTACATGGATGCCTTTCATTCTTATAAGCTGAAACATATGTTTCAGGTATCCTATTTCAAAAAGCTCTCTCTGCTACTTTGAAGGTGATGGACGGTTGAATAAACGGGTGTAATTTTGAATCAAGGCCAAAGCATTTCAGAGATGTGTAAACCCTTTGATGATCTCTGATGCCAGCTCCAACACCTTCTTCCAAAGAGTTCTGAAAGATGTCAAGGAACACAGGCTTCGCCAACATTTGAGTCTTTACAACTGATCTCTAACTTCCATCATTCATCTGATAGGTGTAATAGTATTGTATGTAAAGTGAATCTTGGCTTGGAATTGTTTTATTACAGGAGAATGATATGCTGCCTATGCATGTAAATCAAACACAACTCCTTTTATGTCCTCAAAAAAGGTCAAAGTGTAGATCAACAAAGCTTTGAACTTTGTGGCTATTACTAAATATATTTGTTGTGAGTTGGTGATCAATTAAATTTGAACCAAGAATGTATGTCATCCCATGTTGGAAAAGGAAATTATTTGACTGAAAGCATAGTCCTCCTATGGGAAAAGTAATCAAACAAAAGCATAATTCACCTTATTGCTCTTATACACCTATCAAGAAGATAAGAAATGTTGATGTCAAAATGATAATTAATGGACCAGCCAACCTTCATTTTAGTAGTTAGTGTAATCTTTTCTCAATTAGTGAGCCACTCAATGAATGATCGATCCAGTTTTCCTATACATCAGGCATAAACAAGTATTATGGTTGGCATACTTATCTAGGAGACGCTGCTTTGATTAGGCAACTATCTGAAACCTTTAGGGGAATTTAATCAGCCACAAGTTTTGGCTCAAATGTGTCTGCACGAGCCTTGCAACAACAACAAACAAGTTGATTAAGGAAAGAAAAAGGAAGAAAAGCAATAAAAAGAACCCATAGCTAAAAATATCATTAAGTTTATGGATTGCTGGTGGCTAAAAGCATTACATCGTTGTATATCTCAGACTTCAGAGATCTCTGGCCATGGAGCCTGGGTCTTTTGAGGCACAGCATGCTGTGTTAAGGAAGGGAGCACTAAAAGCCAGCTCACAGTGACAGGGGGCATTAGCTGCCCTGCATCCTCCAGTCTGCAGCTGGTATTAGCAGGCACCAAGCGCTCTGTCAACACTTATTACTCCACACACAAATCTTCTGACCAGTGTCAGCACTTTCCTACAGCTCTAAGACAACCAGAGGAAAGAAAAAGATATGCAGTTGAATATAAAAATCTTACCCCAAAGTGATGACGTGGTTGGTCAAGTGGATCAAAGTGAAATTACATTGTAAAAGGAAACGGTCTATATTACACAATGAGGAAATATTTTCAGAGAAAAATATGTCTTAAAAAAATTATATATATTTTACACTTTTCATTACAGATGTAGGATCTTCATTTGATCACTCTTTTGTCCATTAGCATTTTCCTGCCAGGCAGGAAATACAAACTTGTAGTGTATTTTAGTTTTAAAAAGGCTTCTAAAAGTTTATAATTTCCACCTAGAAATTTCAGGCTTGATTTGCTATAACAAAAAATGTATCAACCCCTACAAAAATACTATTTAATTATAATCCACATAATAATTCACATTTCCTGTTGCTGCAGGATTATTTCCCTACTGTAGGAGACTGGCTCACATTAAGATCCTACATCTGTAAATGTGTAGCAAAATAGAAAGACTGCAATTCGTTTGCTTTGTTCTGTCGCTGTGTACCTTGCTCGAAAATGTCTTACACTGACCCTTTCAATATTAAATCCATATTAATTATAAAGTGTTGGAATGTAATAGAACACATAAGTATATTTGATACCTACTTTCTGAGTAAAAGTCAAATTAGTTTATTCATATTTAACAACTTTTCCAGGCCAGCTGTTACTGAGTAGACGCTGTAATCCTGCCGTCTACTTAAATACCCCACAATGACACACAAAACCTGAAATAGGTGGTCACTTTACATAGCTTGTAAACTGAGGCTTGACAGTCATAGGCATTATAACCATATGAGATTACATTCCATGGAAAAGTCAAATGGGTCAGTGTCAGTCAAATTCTTCATTGTTCATTGATGATATACTGTGTATGATCCTGCATCTGGAGCTCTATCTCTATGTTGATTCAGCCCAGATTGTGTAGATATGAGAACCCTTGACTAAAAATCAAAGCCACTGCATATCCACATTATGGATTCTATTCACTCATAAGTAAACCTCAGTGACCAGCAGAAATTGGGTAAAAAATTATGGTAGTGTACCCCTGCTCAGACATTGCACACATCAACCAATGGTTGCAAGCCACGTCATCGACTGTGCCTTTGGGCACCAGATTGCTATAACATATGCACTGGTGTAGAGGAAACCCCCGCTGCCCCCGCGAGCTATGGGGACCCATGCGCACCTATGTCTACATTTGAAAAAAAAAAATAATAAATCATTTTGACAGTAACCCTCTTTTTAAATTTCCGAATGTAGCAAGTGAAGTGTTTGTGTTGTCCAATCTACATGGTAGTAGGTGAGGCAGACAGACAATATAGTTGTTGTGCATCTAATTAGGCTATTTCTTAGTGGCGCCGGCGGCAGCCCTCCTTCCTCCTCACCTAATTGGCAATCAAGTTAAAAAATCTTTATCTGATCAAGCTCGTGCCAAATTACCCATGATAACCACATCAGCAAAGCAACCACCTCATCCTCCACTGACGAAACACCATGGCAGCAGCTAGCACAAGCAGCCTTCCAGTCCCGACAGTGAAAGATGTCTGGCTCCTCCTCTTCTTCCTCCCCTCGAGAATAGTGACAGTTCCTCTAGTGAGAGTGCCGGCCCTCCTCCTCCTCTCTAGAAAACCAAGCGGATGACTGCCAAAGACCAAGCGGCCTCGTGATAGTGACCCACCTTCTGTGAACACTGGTAAGCCTATGAGTGATGAGATGTGTAATATAAATAGTCTACCAGCTAAATACTGTATATTGCTATGAATAGGCTAGTAGGCTAGACTGCATTGTCTGCATAATGAAACAATCCCCAATAAGCTATTGTTTTGATGGTAGAAATAACTTATATTTGTTCAACTTCAGGTAGAATATTGGCCTCTGCTTACTCTGGAATTCCAGCTCCATTCTAGAGCTCACTCCTGCTGTGTTCCTAATGAGGAGGTGGGTGTTGGAGATGACTCTCTGAGAACTGTCAACAGCTGCTGAAACCATGGATCAATAAATCAGTGTTAATTCATCAGCATGCAATGCATTTCTAATGGGTTCGTAAGCTGATCACTGTTTGATGGAGGACAGATGGTTTTACTATGGCAGGGTAATTATAGGACTGGTCACTGGTTGATAAAACAAATGTGGGAAAATATCAACTCAATTTGAGACTTTGATAGATTGTCCAAGGTCACCAAGCATCTTGTTCTCATCAATATTTTAGTTTCAGTTGCTACTATACAAAAAGGTAAGATTGTAGAAAAAGCACAAAACTCCCTCCATTTATCCAATAGTGTGCGTGAATTGTGCGCATATACGCATGAATACAAACGCTTAACAATTATGACTCAGGGAATCCTCAGCCCGTATCCACTCCTGGGAACCCCAAGTTTTAACAAATATAATTAACAAGTAAGTCTTGGACCCAGCTCTATGAAAGTGTATAACTGTGTAAGTAAGTAATCTACTGAGAGCCGCCCATAGGTTACCCGTGTATGACCGGTGCACGCTGCTTTACTGAGAGTCTCCTGAACCAGACTGCTTACTTGCGCAAACTACGCGAGACTCCTGAGAGTTTGGTTCAGAGTGAGTGAGTGCGCACGCTATAACCCTAATTGTGACAGGTGTCATTACTCCATCAAAGGGTTCACGGTGTGTTGAGTTGATAGGTATAGGGGAGATATATATTTTAAGACAAAATAGAGATTTCATTATTTCAGGGACATTTTATTATATGAATATAAAGAATAAATAGCAGTTCTCTTAATTTACTTGATAAATCGTTGAAATAGGCTACCGATATTCAGCTGTATATCAGCTGCAAGATAACACAATCCACATGAAATCTGAGGTCGATAGATTAGTTTCCATAATGGAAAACAACATGTTTATAAAACGGCACCTATGCGCCATTGATCTTTAATATAAATATACGGTAGACTCTGGTTACACGTAATACTGACTTTTTACAATAACCAACATAATTGAATGGCACCTCATATACATAAAATACATTCCTACACTCGGTAGTGCATACAAAATTACAAAGTCATTATAATTTATACTTGAAAACAGTTATTTCAGTTCGAGCAGGCGCATTTGCATTCGGTTATCATCGGGTATTGAACTGGTATCCAAGTACATTTGAGGCCCCCTTTCTTCTGTATACATCGCCATCTCAATATCGTAAAATGGGTCGAGTTTGCTGGTTTGCAGACCATCCCCTCTGGAACCGAACATGATCTTTTGCTTTGACAGTTTCCCACTCTCACATAACGTGGCCAAAATCTGCTGCCGAGGTCGTCCCATGTATAAATGACGGGACAGAACGAGAATGACCACAGCCACTGCTGCAGCCTCCGTTTAAGTTTTTTACTGGGTTTGTGCTTCTTGCCAAACTGTACGTCAAAATCCATTGCTTTGATTTCATTCGGCATCACTCCACTGGGCTTCTGTTGAATGTCCAAATCGTCAAGCTCATCGTTGCCAGTGTATTTATCCTGTGGTGGTGTAATAGACATCAAGCGACTATCAAAGTCCCCCAATACACTTTTCAGTTCGGTTTCATTGAGGTCCCTCTCTTTTGGGTCAAAGACAGGATCTGGGTCCTCTTTTAATTCCACAAGTGGCAAACTGTCACTCGGGATAGGACGGAGGAGGTAATAATGCTGGCATAGCCCTTCTTCTATTATAAGTCCGAGGGACAACATCAGCAAGTACATTGCTACAAAATGCTGTGATTGATCCATGTCCGTTACGCACAATAAGACAGTATTAGAGGATACAGCTAAACAGGTAGGCCTAGGCTACTCTGCTGCGTACAGTTGTGCCCGGTTCTTGCGGAGTGCGCACCGGCTTGAGTTACATCCAGCCAAATTTCACTTCTTGAGTGTTGGTGTCCTTAAAAGTCAGACTGCTTACTCCATAACAAACGATAATTGATTGAAGATGGTAAAGATGAATAGTCTCTTTCGTAAAACAAATCTAGATATAGGCAGTGTTTCCTTTTTACGCACGAATTCAATACATTGTATGAAATGGCTCTGTGACAGCATCAGTGGCATCAGCGGTTCTCATTCTTGTGCGCTTTGACGCGTGATTCCAGTTTCAAGTCCTCCCCTCTGAGGATCGGCATGGTGTTTCGTTTTCTTTTGCAGGACGCTGAGAGAGTAACCTGCTCCCTCTGATATATCCTCCACGGGTTGTGATGGATATATTAATTACATCTGAATGTGGGTTTGTTGTAGGAGATCCCCGAAACCTCCCTCAATCAAGAGGCGGGGATGGGTTAGGGAGAGGAGGGGTCCGTCAATTTGGATTCTGATCGCCCTCTGTCGGAATATCTGACTACTTCTGCTAATTTTCCATTGATAACAGAGGGGGGAAATTAGCTAGAAGCGGTGAACAACAATTAGAACTGAATGTGAGGGGCCATAGCCACTACTATTTCTATCAATAGGCCAACAGCTACTATTCATTTTGAGAGGTTAGCCTACTGGCTACCCTGTACAAATACTGCTGAGGATTTTACAAAAAAGGCTTACTAGGTTATAAAACAACAGGATATAGAGATATTATTTGTCATGAGGAAAAACATGTTAAATACTCTATATAATAGCATCCTTAAATGACACTCATGACACATACACTCAATAATAATACCAACACAAAATGCTTCAAATGTTTTGAATTGTTGTGAGCAAGTAGAACATAGGGAGAGACCTTATAAAGAACATGACTGAACAAACAACTGTTTATTTTTCTAATGAAGAGTGTTCTCTTTGTTGGCAGGGACAATATTTCAGTGTGCAACCATGTCACAGGGAACCTCTCAATAAACCTTGGCCAAAATAACTCCCAAATAAACAACTCTCACTAAGCAGCAGCCATGGAAAGTATCACCATTTGCAAACCTGTCTACCCTCAAATGCTTGGAGAATCATTCCTTGAAAATAATTTAATGGAAGAACTGACTGGCTGCTACATCAGCCATAAAGCATTCACTTAGATAAATGCATCTCTGTTTCATTTTGAATGAGCTAATTCACACACGCACTTCTGCGCACCACTCATTTAGTTTATGGTCAAATTATGGTGAAGAGTCTGGAAAAGGTCACGCTTATTTTTATTTTTTGAAACAACAATTGATCGGACTATTCAGGCATTCTTGGGCATTGGCAATCAGGCATTGACAAGGTTTAACTTGTTGTGACAAATCCCCATGTATCTGAATACCGGTGTTGAAATGATGCAGCGATAATAGGTAAATACTGATGAATAGATACATAACCATCTAGAAGCAATATATTACAATGATTATAACATTCAATGGTCTAGATACATGGTAACATCTATGGAATACTTTAATCTATGCGATGAAATTTATTGGAGAATACAGCTGCATTAGAGCCAGCAAAGTGACATTTCAATATGGTTCTCATTACATTATGGACTTATTGCCAGCCCTCATTTCATGGTGAGTTGTTTTTGTTTCTTCTAATCCCTTCCTACTGTTTTATCACAGGAAAATTGTGATAGTTAAATATTCACCTTGAAAAGACAGAATACTTTAGACAGACGCCTGCTTAATTGAAGAGTTTTTATTCAAGTAGGCTAAACCAAAGTCAATTTCCTCAGCTAGTAAAACAGCCAACATAATTATCATTTTCAGGGTCTGGTCCTTGAAAGGTACAAAGGAATAACAACTTTTGCTTAAGGATATGCATTCAAAATGAATACCTTTAGGTTCTGCATAGGTCGTTGTACCCGTTCCTGCTGGTTTCTCATTTAGTGAGGCAAACCAGACCACTCTCTTGGCAGGCACCTTATTTTTTTATATTTTTTTAACTAGGAAAGTCAGTAAAGAACAAATTCCTATTTACAATGACGGCCTACCCTGGCCAAACCCTAACAACGCTGGGCCAATTGTGTGCCACCCTATAGGACTCATGATACAGCTTGGAATTGAACCAGGGTCTGTAGTGACACCTCTAGCACTGAGATGCAGTGCCTTAGACCGCTGCGACACTCAGGAGCCCTTAAACATAGGCACCAAGAGAAGGCCAGCTTAGTTAAACCATTAAAAACACACTAATAGTGATTAAGAATGGACCTAGACTTTCCAGTGTCATTTCTTTTATTGTGGTTGTATTAAATTATTACTTTCTCCTACAGTTGAAATCGGAAGTTTACATACACCTAGCCAAATATATTTAAACTCAGTTTTTCACAATTCCTGACATTTAATCCCAGTAAAAATTCCCTGTCTTAGGTCAGTTAGAATCACCACTTTATTTTAAGAATGTGAAATGTCAGAATAATAGTAGAGAGAATGATTTATTCAGTTTTTATTTTTTTCATCACATTCCCAGTGGGTCAGAAGTTTACATACACTCAATTAGTATTTGGTAGCATTGCCTTTAAATTGTTTAACTTGGGTCAAACGTTTTGGATAGCCTTCCACAGGTTTCCCACAATAAGTTGGGTGAATTTTGGCCCATTCCTCCTGACAGAGCTGGTGTAACTGAATCAGGTTTATAGGCCTCCTTGCTCGCACACGCTTTTTCAGTTCTGCCCACAAATGTTCTATAGGATTGAGGTCAGGGCTTTGTGATGGCCACTCCAATACCTTGACTTTGTTGTCCTTAAGCCATTTTGTCACAACTTTGGAAGTATGATTGGGGTCATTGTCCATTTGGAAGACCCATTTGTGACCAAGCTTTAACTTCCTGACTGATGTCTTGATATGTTGTTTCAATATATCCACATAATTTTACATCCTTATGATGCCATCTATTTTGTGAAGTGCACCAGTCCCTCCTGCAGCAAAGCACCCCCACAACATGATGCTGTCACCCCCGTGCTTCACGGTTGGGATGGTGTTCTTCGGCTTGCAAGCCTCTCCCTTTTCCTCCAAACATAACGATGGTCATCATGGCCAAACAGTTATATGTTTGTTTCATCAGACCAGAGGACATTTCTCCAAAAGGTACAATCTTTGTCCCTATGTGCAGTTGCAAACCATAGTCTGTCTTTTTTTATGGTGGTTTTGGAGCAGTGGCTTCTTCCTTGCTGAGCGGCCTTTCAGGTTATGTCGATAAAGGACTCGTTTTACTGTGGATAGAGATACTTTGAACTGGTTTCCTCCAGCATCTTCATAAGGTCCTTTGCTGTTGTTCTGAGATTGATTTGCACTTTCGCACCAAAGTACGTTAATCTCTTGGAGACAGAACGCGTCTCCTTCCTGAACGGTATGACGGCTGCGTGGTCCCGTGGTGTTTATACTTGCATACTATTGTTTGTACAGATGAACGTGATACCTTCAAGCGTTTGCAAATTGCTCCCAAGGATGAACCAGACTTGTGGAGGTCTACAAAAAATGTTCTGAGGTCTTGACTGATTTCTTTTGATTTTCCCATGATGTCAAGCAAAGAGGCACTGAGTTTGAAGGTAGGCCTTGAAATACATCCACAGGTACACCTCCAATTGACTCAAATGATGTCAATTAGCCTATCAGAAGCTTCTAAAGACATAATTTTCTGGAATTTTCCAAGCTGTTTAAAGGCAGAGTCAACTTAGTGTATGTAAACTTCTGACCCACTGGAATTGTTATACAGTGAATTATAAGTGAAATAACCTGTCTGTAAACAATTGTTGGAAAAATTACTTGTGTCATGCACAAAGTAGATGTCCTAACCGACTTGCCAAAACTATAGTTTGTTAACAAGAAATGTGTGGAGTGGTTGAAAAACAGGTTTTAATGACTCCAACCGAAGTGTATGTAAACTTCTGACTTCAACTGTATCAAGTTATTGATATTTGTTATGAATATAATGGACATTGGTTTTCCAGGTACTGCATTATTAGTTACACTTTTACCTCAGTTGACTGTTGAAAAGAAAGATGAACTGAAAGCATAAGACAAGAAAAAACAGTTATTCTCTGTACAATGAGAAAGTTTAAGCATGTTCTTGTTGTTTCACAGAGTAAACTGTATTATTCATGTAGGACATGAATTAAAATATGCATTCTGATAGTACTAGATCAGTGTTTTGTTTTTTACTGATGACTGTTTACTGTGTTTGCTTGAATAGGGCCCACAGCAAGAATGATCAGTATGCTCAACACAGAAGTGGTCTAAGTCAGAGCACCTCACTACTAGACAATACAATCTCTTGACACTCCCACTCAACCGGTGGGGGAAATAATTGTGTAGTCTACTCTGGAGGCACTGGTGGGGGGCACAGATAGTTGTCATAACTGATGGAAACAGTGTGTGGTTTCAATAAAATGAAATTGTCTCAGAAAACAGTCCATTTCACGTGGCGCTCTTCCGACACAGCACCTTTCACAATGTTTATCTCGCGCAATCCCATTTTCACACTCCAGGCTAATTGAGGCCACATTGCTGCTGAGTAAACACAGACATGAAATGGGTGCTATTTTGTTTACTCTGGCACTCTGGTGGTGTGCAATTTGGTAGTTTGTTTAGCACTTTTCCCATGTTCCTCCTGCAATCCAAGAGCCCACAATCACAATAATCACACTTACTATGTGCTTTATTTCAACAAATTGCTAGGTTTCACTAGAGCAAGGTGAGATCTTTCCTCACAATGTTAAGCCTTATCGTAGATGGTGTTCTTTCATGTCAAACAAGGCCACTCTACTGCTCGAGCAAAGCCGTTAGAGTTTACAACACCAATCATTTGCCAGTTTTATGTAGTATACAGATGTCAATCCTATTTCCGTGAATCTATTATCATAAATATCCAGATATGTAGTCGTTATACATTACCATGCATGGACAATACTGTTCTTTGAAGGCACAGAACCATTAAAAAATATATATATTTTGTTTAATTACAGAGAAAATTGGTAGACACATTTTACCCGAGTCATCACTTGCCATTGTCTACATGAAAATGTGTCTAAAGCATGTTAGAAAACTCTCTAAAACACCAACTCCTATTACATCACAATCACATTCTGAATCATATCTCTACACTCAATTCTTGCAATTTTTTTTCCACTGTCCCATAAATCCATATTTTTGTTCTTGTTATAAACAGCATCATTCAAAACATGGATTTATGGCACAATGGAATGTTTTTAGTGCAGAAACATAATTCCAAATGGGATTCTGATGTAACATGAGTTGGTTTGGAGTGTTTTAGAGTGTTTTCTAATATGCTTTAGACATATTTGCATTTTGCATTATAATTAATGCCAAGTGATGACTCAACAAAATGTGACAACCAATTTTCACTGTAAAGAAACAAAATATCAACTACAAGCACAGAAAGAGTGAAAATAAGGCCAGGTGGGTGAACTTCCCCTTTAACAGGCTCTTTAATTAACAGCTAGCCTTGTTTTCCCACAGGTTGTGGAGTTGAGGCTGTTGTGTGTGTTCATTTCTTTTCATCCCATAAAGTTTTCATAGATAATAGCATTTTATCCAAACAGAGTAATTAACCAGAATATAAACCCGGGCCTATTTCAATCTCCGAACCAGCCTCGCTAGCTATTCAAACAAATGACTTAACATAATGTCTATTTGGGTTTCAAAACAAATAGAGTACTTTTACACAGTTAGTTTGGGCCTGTAAATGTAATCGTTAAGAAATTATGAAAGGCAATTGTGTCATTATTTCCAGAAATGATCAATAAAATAAACAAACTTATGCTCAGATTTGGTAAGATACGGGCCTGGGAAAATGATAATGCAGTATTGTAGGCCTACTTATAATCCAAAGCAAGCTCAGTACCTCACAACTAACATATTACATCAGAGCGTCATGGATGGTGGAGGGCTTAAGGTTCCATTGAGCTCAGGAGGTGAGCATGAACTCATATGTCATCCAGGATAGCAGTGTCCTCAACTGAGACGGAGGAGGACTGATGGTTCTAACAAGCCAGTTACACAGCAAGTGCACTGGGCTGTGATGCAGCCCGAAGGCAGTGGTCAGCTCTCAGATAGCAGCCCCTTTAGTATATGAAAAATAAATACTTTGGCTTTTGATTGATGATTCAGCAGTTCATCAATCCACCATGTCACAGAAATGGAGCGTGAACAACAGCACAGAGAGACGGTGGGCATCCACTGCGGCTACCAAGATATTTAGCACACGTCAAAGACGGCTTTTCAGCACCGCCAAAGCCAGCGTGGTGATCCCATGTAGTAATCAAGGTGGATTTACACGGTTCATCAGGACAAAGCGGCAGTGGCTGGGCCGGAGCCTCCTCTATGAACTAACAGGCTGGGGGAGTTGGAGACAGGATGGGGAGCCAGTCGAGAGGGATCCCGGTGTCTCAACCTATAACACAGGGTGCTGTGTTTGCCACCCACCCCCTTGGTCTCAGACTCTCAGCTCCAAATTCACACATCATAAATCAAGATGACCTTACATTAATGAATCCCTCTCTTTGCTTTATAGTGGTGCTTTTGCAGCAGTGCTAGGATTCATTTCATGGATGTATTCACTCCCTGATAGCTTACGGGGGGCAGGTAGCCTAGTGGTTAGAGCATTGGGCCAGTAACCGAAAGGTTGCTAGATAAAACCCCTGAGCTGACAAGGTAAAAATCTGTGGTTCTGCCCCTGAACAAGGCAGTTAAACCACTGTTCCTAGACTGTCATTGTAAATAAGAATTTGTTCTGACTTGCCTAGTTAAATACAAAATAAATACAAGTCCTCTATAGCAGATAATCTGTTGATCATCAAAGCTGAAACATGTCTGAGTATAATTGAAAAGATCCATACCAGGCTTCATATTTCCATTTTGAATGTATCATGAGAGGCGCTAGGTAGTAAGAAAATATGAGCTGTAATTGTCCAATGTCTATTTCTGTACTAAATAAGTATTTTAAGTGTTTTGTTTGTGAAATAAGGTTGTTCTCTCTCTGTGGGAGGTACTTTTCAGTTCACAACATGGAAAAAATAATCAGCTCTTGATTTTCTTTGTGCAAATAAATAAGGTTGTTTAAATGAAAATCGGTAGTACAGTATAGTTTGTGTGAGGCTTGCACTGCTCCCTGTGACATCATCAGTGTTCGTTGACTCATGAGCAGATGAGTGATGCACACCGTTTTTTCTCTCCTCTTCTCAAAGTCATGTTTAGTACAGCAACTCTCTTTCTCTACCTCTCCCTCTTTCATTGGGGGGCGTTTGGTAATGAAGCAAGTGTTTCTATGCAATACGAGGGGCTGTCAGCTCTGCACACAGCAGACCTCTTTCACCTGCCGCAGCCAGGAGGGTTGGACAGCGGGCGTTGAGCCAGCCTGGCCCGGCAGCAGCAGGCCCCTTCCTCTACCTATGGATGGCCAGCTCAGTGATTTACACAGCCTCCGCCCAGTGGTGGCATGTCCAGTTGTGTACAGAGGGTTGGTGCTAATTGAAAGTTGGCAGTGGAATTAAAGCCAGTTCAATGTCTGTACTTTATATTTCTAAACACCTGGTCTCATGTAAAAATGAAAGAGGTCAATATTCTTGTCACTATATGAAGCGTTAACATTAGTACTGAAATACAACTATTATAATGATCTCTCTTAAGCTAAGAATAAGAACTTTACCACTGTTTTGTTAGGACTGTAAAATGTATCAATGGAATGACGTTTGTTTTGATAGCAAGAGTCTTCTAAGGCGGTCCTTGGCTGGTTTACCAGTAGTGAGGTTGAGATAGGAGACCCTGCTCTTGACAAGGCCAGACTCAAGAACAGAGAAGTGAAAAAGGAGAGGAAGGCAGTGAGAGGGAGACAGACAGCAGAGGAGGGGGAGTGTACTGGGGGCTTGGGCAGCAGTGGTAGCAGCGACTGTTACAGAAGGAGTTAAAGTGAGACAGTAAAGTGAATCCAGATGTGCTGTTATTATTAATATCTCTGGCTGATGAATGGGAAGGTAAAATTACAGGCGCCAGCCAGGGAGGCCCGGCGCGCTGCCCTGCCACCCAGGCGCGTCCCAGCTCACCTCACCTCCACGGCTCCAGCGCTAGCCTAGCGTCATGCTCCCTGTGATCCGCAACGGCAGGCAGACGCTCCGAAGGCCTCCACGTGGTTTCAACACGTCACACAGGCAGAGAGCAACAGCCTTAACCCCAACTCAATCTTCAATTTCAAAACATTGAACACCGTGATTGATATTAAAATGGAACGATTTGAGAGGTAGATGATCCTAAGCATGGTGAGGCATGAGGAGGACCAGACACAAATCTGTAGTAACAGACACCGGGGGGTAGCAAGTTACTGCAGAAAGGGGCTAAAGAGCTGAGACTGAGATTTAAACAAGCACCCTTTAACGATAAAAGCTAAGAGTTCCACTTCATTGCCTTTGAAATCCAACTGAGAAAGCCTTTACACCTCTGGTTTGTACTGTAGGAAATCTATAATCACTCCTAAACGGCTTTATTGGTACTATTGGCTCTTCACACCTCTCTTTCTCACACCGTTTGCCTTTGAATTGGTGTTGATCTATAGTGGTCATGTAAAGCGGTAACAAACAGACACAGAGAGGGCAGATTTCATAGGGTGAGTTCTATGGAGGCAGGACCTCTCTCACTCAGCCCATCATCATAAAAAATGACACCAGACAGGGCAGTTTATGACAAGTTCCTACTGCGGTTTAATCAAAACCTATAATGCCAGAGTCATTCCTGAGGGCTGGCTGGCTGCTGGAGTGTGGAACTGTCAGCTCAGCTCACCGCTCTGTCACAGTAGTTGTTTACGGGAGCAGCAGGAGAGCCCAGAGAGGAGGGGAGGTTGCTCCTGAAAGACTGACACAAGGGGGACTGGTGGGGGAAGCAGAAGGGGAGAAGAGAGGGAGGGACGGGGTCGGGGTTGAGAAACGAGTGTAAATCCACTGGGGAGATGGAGCCTGGTTGGCTGCAGGGGCTGTTGTTTTAACCATCAGGGGAGTCCCTCTCGGGTTGCTGTCCCCCAGCCGTCCTGGGGGAGATCACAGCGAGCCTCCCTGTCGCTGTCTGCTCCCTGCACCCCGCATGGGGCCCCCATCTCTCCACATCACAGCTTAGAAGAATGTCTCATGCAGTCTTACTTTCCCCCTTTGTGCATTTTCAGCGCAGGGATACCAGACACATTATGCTTAATGACTGGCAGTGGTCGCCAGAGGAATGGCTGTTTTGTTGCTACTGCCAAGAGTGTTATACAGTATGCAAACGTCAGGGAACACCCCTATCCCCGCCCCCCTCTTATAAACTGCCCCGTGGTGTTGAATAGACTAGTAAAGTAGTAGAGAGCTGAGAGACAGACTGGACATGGTTTGGGCTTTTATCATGGCGGGCGGTGTCGCTGTGCGCACCAGGGAGAGCAGATTGTATGGGGCTATTCTCCACGGTATAGAGGAAGAAGCCCTCAAAAGCACTCCACTCTCCCCCGCTGAACTACAGGCAGAGACAGCACCTCTGTGTCCAGACAGAACTGAACCAATAGCTACATGAATAATGGCCACTGAAATAGTCTATTTTCAATGACAATAATACACTTAAACCAGTTTATGGATGACCATAACTTGAATGGGTCCAATGTGATGTAAGACATTTAAGATGGGTGTATCATGACCAGGATTGAATCCTCTACAATGGCGGTGAATTAGTGAGAACAATTCCAACAGGAAAATGTTCATTGATTTCAGATTAATGCACTGTAACTGAGACTTGTGGGTCAGACTAAAGTAATTTTAAGGTTGGATTTCTAGTCTGAAAAACGAGCAGACCTTTTGAAATGGCTGGAGTCAGTCTGATTAGACTACTCCCCAAGGAGAAATTTCCACCCTTCCTCCACAAATATCATGTTTGCATTTAATGTAATATGCTCTCTGTATGAGGTGATGTTTCAGAACTATATACATTACCAAATTATATAAACATTTAACATTGACCAGCTCATATTTTAATGCAATGCAGAAAGACAAAACTAGCACAGTGTTATTTTGGTAAAGGCAAACCTAGACTGATAGATGAAGTGTTGTTTTGCGACATGGTGATTCAAGATGTAAGGACAGATTGTCATCAAGGTCCAGTGATGAAAAGAGACACAGAGATCAGCAGGACAGTTCACCAGACTGTTCACCAGACATGTTTTACAGGACCGCCACATATGATCTTTCACCTCATCCCCTCATGGTGTTTGGAGGACAGTCTAAATTAACACATTTACACGTGACTTCAAATGTGTTAGTTAAGTATACATCTTTCACCAGGTGCAGTAAATCCAGAAGCTCGGTCAGATAGTAAGCTTTGGGGATCAAAGACATTCTCTGTCAGCATGGCTGTTTGACTGTGAAGCCTCACTTGAACCCCTGAATAGAGGGAATCCTCTATGAGATACAGACAGAGAGGGGATCAGTGGTCAGCTCAGGGAGGGGAAGAGGGGGTTGAAAGCAAACAGCCCACTGCCAGTGTGATATATGTTTAAGCCCATTGGGTGTAGAGCAGACACCCAGCTTAAGATCTTTAACTTGTCTCAGGAACCAGGATGGTCGATCCCTGCCGACTCCGTGATTCAAGCTGTTGCGTTATTAAAGAAAAACAAAACCCACGGTAAAACGCCCATATGAAGGCTAAGGAGAAAGCGCTTTCTGTCTGCAAGCAATTCTGTAGTCATAGAAATAAATGATTTTTTCTTCCTATTGCAGGAAAATATATGATTGCATGATATGTTGTTTTAAGGAGACGTAACATTTTAACTCAAAATGATCTTTAACAGTCTATAAATGTTTGTATAACTGTCTGTCTGAATCTTATATCTTGCATAATCCTGTACATCCTTAGCTAGCTATATTTTAAAGGGCTGAATTATGTAACCTCTGTCAGGGGTTCTATTGCACAAACCTGACAGTAGGTCTATCAAAGTATGTTCTGTCTGGAAGTATTGAATGTCAATGATGTCAATACATTTATTCTGCCATCAGCTTAATCATTTTTGCCAATGTCTTTTCAAGTCATACTCTGGGGTGTGATCAAGACAATCTAGAAAATCAGCTCTGTTTGGGGGCAATATTGGTTTGAGTATAGGAAGTAAGAAAATAGAGGCTGAGAGAGAGATACCCTGGGCTCTGACAGACCATGTTTAAATACCAGTCTGACACCAGCCCAGCTCCGCAGTGTGACTGAAACTCTGACTCGCCACGCTGTAACATTTAATTAGGAGTCACTCGGATTTCCTGTGCAGCCATTCCAGAGACTCAGCTGAGAGGCTCCCTCACCAGGAGAGGACTGAAAGACCACCCATTCCCTCAAGAGCACGTCTTGTGTTGTTTCTGTAAATTATTTTAATAGCAGGGTACTGGGCTTTGTACAGGGGGTCAGGTCTGGGTGGGTTGACTGAGTCTGACGAGGTACGCCACCCGTTGACAGACAGTGGCTGAGCATTTCATACACCTACCTCATTCGTTCATATCAATGTTTTATCAAACTGAAATAGAAACTCTATATAGAATTTCTGCATCAACAAACAGATTTGGCTGGTGAGGACAGATGAGCGAGTGTGATGGGTGAATGGAGCTGGGTGGAGGGCCCTGTGGTAGGGTTGTTAATATTGTCTTTATTAATCTGATCGGGCAGAAACCCATTACCACATTGACTTACGTAACTTATGTTATATTTTCTTTAACAGAGCTAGATATATACCTTCATTTCTTGAGCCCTGTTAGGACTTGGGATCCTCTACACCCCAAGAACTGACAGTTTGGTTCCAGTCTGGCGTTGGCACTGAGAGGGGGTGCCTGGGGTGCTGGGGGCTCCAAGGAGATGACAATGAGTGATGTGCGGCTGGTCACTCAGACACAAGGCTTGGAGTCTCCCAAGACCTTGGAAAGAGAACAAACACAGAGAGGTCAGACAAAACAAAGTGCTGTCCATCCTTGTCTCTCAGAACCCTACTAAATAACCAAAGCATCACAGGCAAAGCTGGTCCCCAGGTCATTTTAAATCCAGCTCAGAGAGGGGACAAGTAGAGACTAAACGGCTGAGATAATGAGATTGCCATTAGATTTAGATTTTAATTATAGACATTACAACATATTGATATTTAGGTGCAACACTATTGAGACACATTCCATGTTTATGAGAGGCTGTCCTCTGGTTGGTCAGGTCTCTAGGTGTTCTGTTCCCTAATGGTGACATTAGATATCTCAATGTGTATCACTGTTGATGTAAGTGTGGTTGCACCAAGTCCAGCAGTAATCAGCTGCACTGCACCACATTCCACAGGGGCAGCATCACACTGTGTTTTCCTAAGGAAATAGATTCATCATAAGTCATCATACTAACTGCCACATCATACAAAACAGCCCTTTGTCAATTTGTCCAGCTGCCAACCTTTTCAACATTAATTAACCGACATGTTGAAGAAACTGTCCAGCAGAACATCAATCTCAACAGAACTTCACATCAAAGGTTAATGTAACGAATAATCCGTAAAGAGATTCTCTCCAAAGCAGTGAGTTAACATCCTTCTGACAGATACATTCTTATGAATCCTTTTCTTTCACTATTGTTTTAAATGGGTAAATCTTCCGGTGTAGTAGTACATTCTGCTCAGATTATTGGTCAACTGAACAGCGCTACGAGTGGCAGCCAGCCAGCAGGTGGCAGTCTTATCAGGAAAGCCAAGTGAGACTTGACTTGATACTGGACAGTCAACTTTCAGATGGTTTAGAGTCTCGCCACGGCACTCTGATTACACCCGAATAAGCAACCTCCTTTATAGAATACACTCTACTGCACACAGTCAAACAGAACAATAAAGGAATTGTCCTGGAACATAGCGCAGGGGAACAGCCAAGGCCTTTTTTCGTGTTGAATTACTGTATTTAAAAACAATTGTGAAACCACATGTTCAAATATACATCATTTGAACTAAATATTGTTGGAATTTCTAAATAGAGGGCTTTATGTTGCATAGATCTGTCATGGACATTATATAACTAGCTCAAACCATATGTACCAAGCATTTGCTCAATGTGAAGGACTGAGAATGTTTAATATCATCTGATTCTGGCTCGTTTTCTTTCCAGCACCCACAGTGAGACGTCTGTCTGACTAGCTTTGTTCATTCTGATAGACAGATACATTCAAAGGCTTTTGTAATTGTGACAGTAAAAGGTCCATTTTCCGATTCCTCTGAATGTCGACGACATTGAATAATATGCCGTCTAATCTGTGTTTCAGAGGTCTCATTAAACTATCCACAAGAGCCAGACAAAGGTCAGTAACTCACAAGACTGATATACTTGACATAATATGCCCCCCAAAATGTAATGGACTGCTTTCAAAATCTAGTAGTTGGCATATACAGTATAACAACTTACCTCAGGTTACCTCTGAGAAGCACTCAGGACACAAAATGATACATTTGTTTTCCCTTCAACAAATGAGACTTCTAGATAAATTCTAGATAAATAAATCACATTCAGAGAGGTATTTGAAGGGAATAGCATATTGCTCTCAAAATATTTGTACAGTTAAATCTGTGAGTGAGTATATATCCTCATTTTGACACTGGTGCATAGCAATGTGGAGCTAAAACAAACTGCAACATGTGGAATCATCCCACGTAAGAACCATGGCACCAGACCTATTCAGACAGCTTTAATGGCAAGCTCTGTGAGAATCCACTCTGGGCTTAAATTCCTTCCAGTATTTGTGAGAGTGCTTAATAACTGTAGAATTAAACTAATTACAAACACAATGTTATGGCGACAGAGCAGATAGATGCCAGGCTTGAAACCCTGAGAATCTGCATCTATCTCTGATTAGAAAAACAAGCTTACGAACTATGGTCTTAGTGGGAGGATTAAGTTGGATGCAAAGAAGAAACAAAAAAGAAAGAAAGAAAGCATGATATTCAGGAGGTTTGATTTGTCTATAGCAGAAACTAACCATGAAACCCAAACAAAATGCTCATGTGCAGTGTGGTAAAGTGAACGTTATTTTTCCAGGAAAAGTGAAAGAGACAGAATTTCCGTTGCTATGGCTGCAGCCCTTAAACACGTCCAGTTCCCTGGTATGTGTGAATTCAAGGGCAAAGCTGTAATGAACAGTGGCTTTAATGACACTGCAAGATGTGCGCTTGCCACAGTGTGTATTACTACAGTTAACTGGGGCTGTAATGAGATAGTCTTTCAGGCATGAGTCTGAGAGGAGACAGACAAAGAGCAGGGTTCAATCATATCTAAGTGCATTAATCAGGGAGAGAGAGAGAGGAGAGAGTCACTACTGGTTATTACTGCTGCTGTAGCCACACCAGGTCAGCCCAGGTGGGGGAGAGGCTCTTTACTGCGTTCATCATTTCAGTCAATGAAATCAAAACAATACATCAAATCTATATATTGGGAGCCACGGGTTTAACATTCATAGGTTTGGACATTTTAGGGGAAAGACAAATACGGTTTCAACAATATGAACGTAATCTGTAGTTACAAACTCAGGTGAATTCTATATTTGACTAAGGACAGTTAGTTGTAAGTATGCTGTAAAGACAGAACAGGACAGTAATACTGTCTGAATGGTTGTCTGTCTGCTACCACCACTGTTTGTGGAACCAGAGGGTACGAGGCCTGCTGGTCTTTGATTCTGGGAACGCGTAAATCTATAGACCGAAACATTTCATTTGTGGTATTTATTTTGTTTATTGGTCCCTAAATGGCCCCATCCATCTCTGACCAAGACAGGGTTGGTTTTGATTAGGGAATTTGCTGTTAAGAAGTTTATAGAATAACAGATGGGTTTACTGATGGTTACTCAAAGGTGTTATTACCTATGCATTTAAGCAAACCACTACTCACGACTCATACCAACATGCCAAAATCAAAAATCAAAAATCAAAAATCAAAGTCCATTTAAAACTCCATCTATTGAAAGTGTATGCCACAGAGAAAAAAACACTACATTATGTTGTAGTATGAAGAATTTGTGAAGTGAAGAATTTATGTTGTTTCGACATGTTGCAGAATTTCTCCTTCAGAGACCGATTCTAACCACACAATTTATTCAATGTGGTAAATCTGCATTCTATTGATTACAGTGATAAATCATTATCTTAACTATAAATAGTTATATTTTTCTAAATGGAAATCAAGCAAAGAAATGTAGAAATACATTTTTAAAACACTCACATTAGTGTTTTTCAGGTCTCATCTTTTTTTCCACAAAAGGTATTTACTATTGTTTAAACCAAACAATCACCTATGTCAAAACTGCACTCCAAGCAAAGCACTTGACTTGTACAAATCATTCCAATCTGTATTTTCTGGATGGTTTGCACATTCTGTCACTTATTCATGTCATCTACTTCCTCAGTGCTCTAGTACTACTTCCTCAGTGCTCTAGTACTACTTCCTCAGTGCTCTAGTACTACTTCCTCAGTGCTCTAGTACTACTTCCTCAGTGCTCTAGTACTATTCTGCTCTATGTGGTCTGCAGGCAGCTGTAGTAAAGCAAAAACAGTAATCTCTTCTTCTACCAGAGGGGTATTGACATAATAGGAGGTATCAGGTCCCAGAGGAGTTTCATTAAATGGAATTTATAAGAACAGCCAGACTGATAAAACAGAAGAGGGGGTAATCAGTAATCACTCAAAATGTTTGCAATCAGATATTTGCCAAATTTATATTTTGGGGGTAAAACTTTTTTGAAAAGAGCAATGGAGAAAATGACTTGACATTTTCACAATAGTAGTGGTGGTAGTCCTCAACAACTCCTTAATGAAGAGAGCAGCCAATATAGCCTCTGTAGTTAGGCTACCAGAGCTGAGGAGAGCTTGCATGCCCCCTTTTGGCTCTTTGGGGAAGAATGGTCATCATCTAGATTCAGAGGAGGGTCACCAATCTGAGAGAGAATGCAGATGCTGCTTCTCCATATCCAAATGAAATGCTTCACCTACTTTATGCCGCTTTGTTTCAAGCTGCTTGGCTGACTGCAGGTCTGGACTCCTGATTACAGTGATAGACATGCAGGAATCTGGAGTTGGCTGCCAGAAACCACAGAAGGAAAGGAGAGGACCCTGAGTCTGCGGTCAGACGGTCGGGAGAGGTAAACAGGAGTAGCCCCTCCTTGGAATGCAAGGCCTGTGTTGGCCCAGAGACTAGGTTACGTATGGAGGAGGTGCCAGTCTCAGTCCACGGCAGCTCAACAGAAAACACAATTATTTTTAATGAATGCAAAGACACACCAAGGAAAACAAATACCTGACATTAAGCTAGCGCCAAAGCCTTAGCAATTTTGTGTAATGCAGCTTACACTGTGCATTACTCTTACGTGATTGAATCTGTACTTGCGCAGACAAGCAGTAAAGCTTAGTCATTTAAACTTAGAAATGCATTCATTGTAACCATACCATAAGACCAGCAATGGGTGTTAATTACGGTCTGTGTGTACCTCTCTCTTTTTGGCAGCAGCCTGCAGAACAACAGAAAGTTTAGCAGTTATTGTTACTCCTCTGAAAAGTTGAAAAATAGTCTGTATCATAGTCTGTTTTCTCAACATCATCATAGACACAAGCCTGCATTCTAATGACCAGAGAATTTAGGGACCATAACAGCAGGTAGAAAGTGAATGGGAAAGAAATCACCATCCAGTCACAGGCATT
The DNA here is from genome assembly GCF_057628025.1 of Oncorhynchus mykiss. Classification (NCBI taxonomy): domain Eukaryota; kingdom Metazoa; phylum Chordata; class Actinopteri; order Salmoniformes; family Salmonidae; genus Oncorhynchus; species Oncorhynchus mykiss. The sequence goes on from NC_143033.1 coordinate 83,610,054, forward strand.
AGCCACGTGTCTGACCCAGTTCACAAAAATACATTTTATTTTTAACTCTTCTGTGTATTTTTGTAGCCTGTAAATGTATGCTCAAGTCAGGAAAAGGCTTCTCTATTTTGTTTTATTTTGTTTAAAAGGACCCGTATTTCACACCAACATTATTTTCTGCTCGTTGAATGAGGAGCTGTTTGCAGAAAGATTGATGGATGAAAATCAAACATTATCTTACAGAGCTGTAACGATCCAAAATCCATAAATACCCCTGAGTGCCCAACAGCAGCCTGCCATCCTGGTGATTTCTGAGTTCCGTAGCAGGAGAGCCCTGAGACAATATTGTGTCTCTCCGTGTTTGCGAAGAGACCATTCATTACCTCAGTAGCAGGCTAAACGTTGGCCCTGAGGAACAGACTAGACTCTCCCAGAACCGGAATGGCTCCCGCCAAATGAGCTATCATACAGAGATACATTATTTACCATCCTAGACAAGCATGTTTTTAAAACAGAAAGAGTCAAACATCAAGTGTTTTGACTGCAAGCTTTCTCAACTCAACTAAACCATCCTCTGTGGTAATAAGAACATTAACACAGCCATTATAAAAGTATTGTCAAACAGTTGGATTCCTGGCCTGGTATCCTGATATACGGCTTGCTACGGTTCAACATTTCTCCAAAATAAAAGGGGGCACAAACTGAGCACACATAGCAATACAGACAGAGGAATAAGCTATAACTCAACCAGTTTGCATGCCAGTTGTTGAGAGATTCAAATACAATACTGCTATACATCTTTTTTTAACCATAAAACTAATGGAGTTAAACAATCCCTCCTAAAAATTCTCATTTTGCAGGGCTGAGTTATCTCCAACATCATTAATACATGCGTATGCAGCCTATTGCTGGACATTAGTTATACTATTGGTTATTCAAAATGCTCTTACTTCTGGAAATCATTCCGTTTGGACTGTATTAATAAGTCAAATATGTGATTGGCACAAGCACCCAGCAGTTCTCAAAGATGATGTTGAACTGAACCAGTGCGACAGGGTTGATTGATATTCATAATGTAAAGGAAATGCTTTTCATTTACTAGGCAAGTCAGTTAAAAACAAATTCTTATTTACAATGACAGTCTAGGTTAACTGACTTGTTCAGGGGCAGAACGACAGATTTTTAACTTGTCAGCTCGGGGATTTGGTCTAGCAACCTTTCGGTTACTGGCCCAACGCTCTAACCACTAGGCTACCTATGCTTAAGAAAATAAGTGTATAACCTTAAGATTGGGCCTTTTTGAATAGAGGTAAAGCAAGGCAACTGTGCTCAGCTAGAACCACATGTGAGTCTGCATGTATAATTAAGTTGAACTACAGTTCATTTGCACAACACTGTATAAAATCATATAAAAGCCTATTCAGGATCAAGGATTCCGATTCCCAGAGCACACTGATATCTATAACTGTAATCTATTAAAAATCACCAAAAAGGAGGTTGAAAAAATAAATTTCCAAGCACAGCCATTATTGTATTACTTCTGGCAGACAGCAAGGCACCTGGGAAATCTGAGCTGACATTTAGGAGAAGCAGGAGTCCAGGAGAAAAAGTACATCACTTTCTAAAGCTAATTAGCCCTGTATATTACCAATCAAAAGAACCCCCCTCTAAAATACAATGGCTAGCCAAGAAATATATTTGTCTTCCATTTGTGAAAGACTGGCAATGGAAAGAACCCTTTTGAGAACTGAATATTATTCACTCAAGAAATTCCCGTGGATAAAATGGTGCATAAAAATAGAAATGTAAGGCTCTGATTTTTATCGTTACTCCCATAATTCAGTCCAACCAAAATAGAACGGATGCATAGAAAATCATACAAAAACTCTTCCAAGATTCCAACGTCATCAACCTACTACTATCTCGTAAACGGATTCAGCTCTCTCTGCTATGACAATTCTCGACTCGTCACTTACATTGCCAGAACTGAAGTGTGCCTTTGATTACTCTATTAAAATAACTAATGCAAGCCTATGCTTTGTGGCCCATAGATGGAATTTGAATTCAGTAATGTAATTAAAACTGTAAAGTATTCATGAATCAAATTGAGATATTAATTGGATACACAAATGTGTTCCTTGTACTTCCTGGTAGTCTCAGGGCTGAAAGAAGTCATGAGACAAAATTGAGACCGGACCTTCACTGCAGATTATGTTCATTCAATGTTCTACTATTCACTCCACAGACCACTAGGTGGAAGAGAAGAACAAAGTAAATGGTCAATCTCCGGCACAGTGAAATCAGTGAGCTCTAGGCCCTACTTCACTTTCCATTGATGATTAAACAATACCCACTGGGCATAGACATCAATTCAACATCTATTCCATGTTGGCTCAATCTAATTGAATTGAAATGACGTGGAAAGAACGTTGATTCAACCAGTGTGTGCCCAGTGGGTAGTGATACCATGATTGCACTTTTCTCTAACTCCTTAATAGCAAATAGCCTCCACAGACCACTAGGTGGAATAATCAATATGAAAGGCTATAGATGGCATGTTGTGTGCACTGTAGCCTACTGTACATGCGCGTGGTTGAACACCTGACAAAGGGACAACAAAACATTCCGATTTGAATAACTGGCTATATGCCAATGACTAGAAAGTTACCTGGACAGTGCTTGGAAATGTAATGGCAAAGACAAAGCTCTTCTCTTTGGGGTTGATGGGAGGGCTTTCACACAAGATATCCTAGGCCTAGAGCAATGACAAGAGTGAGGTGGTGATCTCATAGGAAGCCAGCACCATTTTCACTCAGGAAACATCTAGAACAATGCCCAGTTCGCTAACAGGTCAGCAGAAGTGAAACGTCAGAGAGAGGGACACAGTGAGGATGGGAGGGGAACACTCTCTGGTCTCACTCTCCACCAGTGGACTGGCAATAAACAGGAGTATAGTGACCAATAGCGGTGTGGGTAAAATCACTGGGGAAGCCAAGCCAGAAAAAAAACTACAGTATGTGTTGTGATAATTGCGTTGTTTATTCTATAACCTGTTTGTTCATATGCCTTGCAAACGTGATACACTACATGACCAGAAGTATGTAGACAACTGCTCGTCAAACATCTCATTTCAAAATCATGGGCATTAATAAGGATTTGGTCCCCCCTTTGCTGCTATAACAGCCTCCACTCTTCTGGGAAGGCTTTCCACTAGATGTTGGAACATTGCTGCATGGACTTGCTTCCATTCAGCCACAAGAGCATTTTTGAGGTCGGGCACTGATGTTGGGCGATTAGGCCTGGCTCACAGTCAGTATTCCAATTCATCCCAAAGGTGTTCGGTGGGGTTGAGGTCAGGGCTCTGTGCAGGCCAGTCAAGTTCTTCCATACCGATCTCGACAAACCATTTCTGTATGGACCTCACTTTGTGCACAGGGGCCATTGTCATGATGAAACAGGAAAGCACCTTCCCCAAACTGTTACCACAAAGTTGGATGCACAGAATCGTCTAGAATATAATTGTATGCTGTAGAGTTAATATTTCCCTTCATTGGAACTAAGGGGCCTAGCCCGAACCATGAAAAACAGCCCCAGACCATTATTCCTCCTCCACTAAACTTTACAGTTGGCACTACAACGTTGTGAGAAGGTAATGTCTAGTCATGACCAATAATTACAAATCCATTACGTTGGGGTTGGTCGTGGTTACGCAACGTGTTTGCAGTTCATGTTGCACATTTCATTTTAGACTGGGGTGACATTTTGTTCTATGGTTATCTATAACTCTGCTGTGTGATTAATTATTGACGCTTTGTCAAAGTTACAGGCGCTCTGCCTTGGAAGCCAGAACCTTCAGTATTTTGGGACCTTTAGTTATTTATGTTTTACCTTTATCTAACTAGGCAAGTCAAACAAATTCTTATTTTCAATGACGGGACGGCCTAGGAACAGTGGGTAAACTGCCTTGTTAAAAGGCAGAACGACAGATTTTACCTCGTCAGCTCGGGGGATTCGATCTTGCAGCCTTTCGGTTACTAGTCCACTTTCTCACAACCTACAGTAGGCCTATGAGAATAACATCGTTTACTTACAACTAAGCTCCTATACCACCTATGTAGCCAGACAAATTATATCGGACTCACCATATTCATCACCATCACGGTTCATGAGGTTCGATTTTTCCGGTCTCGCGGATTCTATGCTGTCGACGAATTTTAAGATACAACTTGCAAAGTAGGCATAGACTGCTAAACGTAGGCTAGGCTCTACCTTTTTCAGATATCAAGAAATACCCTGTCAATTTATCTTCAATATAACTCGTTTTTACAAAACACATCAGTGCTTCCGGTGAGAGAATTGAATTATCAGATACAATGTATCAAATTTGAAAGGTCAAGTAAAGTATATCAACTTCATCACGCAACATCAGGGCCGCGCGGCGTGAACCTATCATTTTTACCGCAAGGGGGAGCGCGAACCACAGGAACAGTTCATTTCGTTGGTCAACGCCAAAAGGTGGAAAATACACTTTTTTAAAAATTGTGTTCGATTAAGGTGATAGTCCTGTTTTGAAAAGCGTCTACAGGTTTCAGTCAAATAATACACGATGCAGTGCTTCATCTCAGCCGTCATTTTATTGATATGTATTAGATAGTAATACACACTTATCACCTCCACAGAACTGGAGACCTAACTGCAACCACATAAGGATAAAGAGGTATAGGTCTAGCTCTCGAAGATTCAACATATGAATAATTAACTTCAACTATTTCATTATCGTGTTTTTGTCAATTTCAAGTATAACAAAAAAATCAGTGCAGGGAACTTTTAATGATAGGACAATATCTTTTTTATTTTTTATGTACATTCAAAATGTCCATTAGGGAAATACATATAATTACAGCACTGCATTTCTTCCTATAGACATTAAGGTTTGAAAGTTGATCTGATTTCAGTGCTTAATCACAAGTGCAAAAATGCATATCATTCATTGACTGAACATTCATACATGAAAAAATGTAGGATTTAAAAAAACAACATATATTTGACCATAACAAACAGGAAAATAAAAGGAAAAGCCATTGTAGTCAAAGAAACAGTACTCGTTAAAACAGGGGGTAGATCACTACAGATCTCATCCAAGCCCTTACTGTGGGCATGCCCAAAATACAACATTTACATAGGAGTAGGAATTCAGTACCAGATAACTTCAATTGAAATTTATTTTTTATACAACTAATAACTAAAATACAGTACATGCCCCAGTCAGTACCACATCCAGCTGCAGATTACACCAACACCACTTTCACCTATTGACTTCGTAATAAGTCTCAAACCATACCCAAAACACACACAATGGCCCTCAGACACCGTGAGTGTAGACTATATTGAACGATGGGTTGAAAAATACAATCCTTGTGGCTTTGATGCGACTTCCCACAAAGGGCGTTCATTTCTTGTTCTTCTGGCAGTAGTTTGAGTAATTGCCACAGGCCTTCTGCATGTCTGTAAGGAAGGCAGGCACTCCGCTCTGTTGAAACACAGGGAAACACAGCTGCCTTTGTCAATGAACTTCATGGATAGACTAGCAGAGTAGACACACCCAAATGGGGCAACCATTGGCATCCTAACACAAAACATCTGCTTGAGATTAACAGCGTGAATAAAGCCTTCCAATTGAGATAACAGGGCATGCTTTGGGGCATTCATAACTGGCAAGTACATATAAATGAGTAAACAAACCGTTTTCTTAATTCTATAGTACTCCTTTATTATTACTCTAGGAATATGTCAACCATCCCACCAACAGAAAAAGATGAGCTGCTACACTCTTAGAAAAAAGGGTTCCAAAGGGGTTCTTCGGCTGTCCCCATAGAAGAACCATTTCTGGTTCCAGATAGGACACATTTTGGTTCCATGTAGAACCCTCTGTGTACAGGGTTCTACCTGGAACCAAAAGGGTTCTACCGGGAATCAAATAGGGTTTTTCAAAGGGTTCTGCTATTGAAACAGCCAAAGAACCCTATTAGGTTTTTAGATAGCACTCAGGTCTGAACTCACCTTGGCTGCCCAGTTCACAAGCCAGGTTGGAATATTACCACCAGGGTTATCAAAGTAATTCATGAAGACTGAAAGAAAATAATGCAAATGTAAATGTCTGTCAATAAAAAGCAAGTGACTTCACAGACAGATCCACAACAGATTCAAGTTCAAAACTGAACAGTTTCCCCTATAGACATTTAAATTGGTACTACAGGGATGAGTTCTGATTGGATCCGATGTACTCTAGAGTGAGCAGTACCTTTAGTGCCACAGGCACCATCACTCTCCATGGCCACAGTCTGCTTGTAGTCATTCACTCGCTGCACCCCACTCTTCTCTGGTAACGGGGACAGTGGGGAGCTCTTAGCCAGGACCACCCAGATCTTCCTGCTGTCCACGTCAACGTCCCTCCGCTCCCTGACGTACACGTACTGAGGTTTACACTGTTAAAGAAGCCTGGTAGAGATAATATGGTCTAATGTGGTCCACACCCCGTGACTGGATCAGTTACTCCTTGAGAAAATATACTGTCCCGTGTTGTCACCTAAAAAACAATACATTTCTCAACTTACTCTTAATACTATAAACCATACTTGTTTTCACTTCACCATGTCGGCCCCATTGTAAATGTGAAAAGGAGGAGAGAGAGGAAAGCAAGATTGAGACATTGTGGGTGGGTGAATACATAGAACAGGATTATGTGATATTGTATATGGAGTATGTATTTTGTTTTTTTTTAAGTAAAAAAAAAAAAATCACAGGCCTATTTTTCTTTTACTGAGAAACATGATGACCTGATATCTACACGTATTATTTATTTGGACATTTTACTTCATTAAGGATACGTCTCTGTTTGACAGAGGAAAAGGGTATTTCACCTCCCAGTAGATTGCTGAATGACCATCATAGTCCTTCTCATGCAGCTCTGCAAAAAACAAAAAGGCACACACACAAAATAAAGCAGTGCTTACATCATGAAACATCAGTCATCTATTATACTATAGGTATTATACTATAATGTCATACTATTCATTACATGATTAAATCATACATCTTCTAGAACACTGGCTGCACTTAGGGGGAAAAAAGGTTATATCTAGAACCAAAAGGGGTTCTTCAAATAACCCCCTTTGATACTAGGTAGAACCCTTTTGGGTTCCATGTAGAACCCCTTCCATATAGGGTTCTACATGGAACCCCAAAAAGTTCTACCTGGGACCAAAAAGGGTTCTCATATGGGGACAACCGCAGAACCCTTTTGGCACATCAAGATACAATCACATGTGCAAGCAAAGACACCAACAGCACTTTCAGAATACAGCATCTATCCAATCTATTGAAATGGCAATTTTATTCAACAAAAAAAAGCTTGACGGCAGTCAGGAGCTGAAGCCAAGGATGTGTTTCCAATAAAAAGCCCACTCCACCCTCTCACGCAACAAGTCTCTGGGAGAGGCAAATCTGTTACTTCAGTTAGTTATCATTTCCAGGATATCCATAACCCTGTTGTTTCTTCTTGAAAAAGGACAACAGTCCAGTATTTGGAAATCCCAAAACAAGTTATGGCCAATGATTTAGGCCTACCTTGTTAAGATGGAACCTGTTGGTAATTTCTCAGTGGGTCGACAAAACAAAAAACTACATTTTCAAGATACAAGCCCTTGAAAGAACATCTTCAAGTTCCCTTGTTTGCTCACACAGTCTAGGCTTATTTAAACATTTGATTAAGCACATTAATACACAACATTAGCCCATGGCTACACCAGAGTGCTAAGTACCCAACTACAACATCAATAGCTACAGTCTATGGCTAAATTCAGGTGGACAGACATGTTACCTGTTGGATACTTTGGGGAGGCAAGAGAGAACAAAAGATGAGAAAAGTTATTAACTGCCAAATAGGCCCTGTGCTCTTGTTGTGATCCTCATGAAAACTGAGATAAAAGGGATTCTTGGTTATGATTGGTTTGATTGGGATAGAAAACAGGAGTGAATGGAAAAGGACAATGGAAAGGTGATGGTTTCAACTATTTTGTGGAGCTCATATTTTAGATAATTAAGTAAGAGTTAAAGGGGCTATACATATGAACAATAACACATGCATAAGTAAGCACCATATAAAACAAGCATTAATATGCAATACCATGTCATCAATACTCAACCAAACTGACAGAATTGAGTTGCTTATGAATGTGTTATGAGTCTTATAAATGGCCCTTATTAGGTGTTGAGTGCGACAAGAGGTTTGAATGGAAGAAAGTCGATCTAGGGAGAGTTTGTGTAACTCTTTACCTTTGACATATCCATCCCATTGTTTCCGATAGGGCAAGTCCATGTAGACATCAGCACACAGTTCTGGAGTGCAGGTGGCAAGCACTCCAAATACTTTGTACTCATAAAGTCCAGTTTCCTGTGAACAGCATATGAAAGAAGTTCTCTCTTCCAAATATATACCACACCTACAATGTAACTAATCCCATACCACAGGGATCTGATTATTGCCAGTTGGAGAAACATGCAACCCTCAAAAATGTGCTGGATTTGCACAGGATATTATTTCTCCAGAAACTTGAGCTGGGGATAGAGTTAGGCAGGGGGTTTAATAAAAAACAAACATGCATTCTGTGAAAAGGTACTGTCTGAGCATGCGTAAAGTTCTAGACTACAATTTGGCACACCATACCCAACAGACGCAGCACAAAAAGCAATATTTGGCATATTTCTGAGGGTGCCATTCATCCCACTATCTCTAGCCTACAACACCATCATTCAATTTGCTGACGACACAAGAACGGTAGGCCTGATCACCGACAACGATGAGACAGCCTATAGGGAGGAGGTCAGAGACCTGGCAGTGTGATGACAGGATAACAACCTCTCCCTTAACGTGATCAAGACAAAGGAGATGATTGTGGACTACAGGAAAAGGAGGGCCGAGCACGCCCCCATTCTTATCGACGGGGCTGTATTAGAGCAGGTTGAGAGCTTCAAGTTCCTTGGTGTCCACATCACCAACGAACTGTCATGGTCCAAACACACCAAGACAGTCGTGAAGAGGGCATGACAACACCTACTCCCCCTCAGAAGACTGAAAATATTTGGCATGGGTCCTCAGATCCTCAAAAAGTCCTACAGCTGCACCATTGAGAGCACTGGTTGCATCACCGCCTGGCAACTGCTCAACCTCCGAGTGCAAGACACTACAGAGGGTAGTGCGTCACTGAGGCCAAGCTTCCTGACATCCAGGACCTCTATACCGCCAGGCGGTATCAGAGGAAGGCCCTCAAAATTGCCAAAGACTCCAGCCACCTTATTAATAGACTGTCTCTCTGCTACCGCACAGCAAGCGGTCAAAAAGTCTAGGTCCAAAGGGGTTCTTAACAGCTTCTACCCCCAAGCCATAAGACTCCCGAACAGCTAACCAAATGGCTACCCAGACTATTTGCACTGACCCCCTCACCCCCACATTTTTACGCTGCTGCTACTCTCTGTTTATTATCTATGTACAGTCACTTTACCTCTACCTACATGTACATATTACCTCAATTACCTTGACTAACCTGTGCCCCTGCACGTTGACTTTGTACCGGTACCCCCTGTGTACAGCCTCGTTACTGTGATTGTTGCTCATTAATTATTTGTTATTTTCTTAATTAGTATTTCTTCATTGTTGGTTAAGGGCTTGTAGGTAAGCATTTCACCCTAAGGTCTACCTACACCTGTTGTATTCGGCACGTGACAAATAACATTTGATGATTTGATTTGTATTTTTCTTTTAAACCTAGCATAAAAATGAATCATTGTACCGGTGTGGGCAAATATAGTCAAAATGTTTGCCTTGGGATAAGTTGAGAAAATTAAAGTGTTTTCTTTCCAGGCATAATGCAAGGCATTATCGCTGGGATATGAGGTAACAGGGCCTGGCCTATGTTGAAAAAAAAATGGTAAAGTGTTAAGCCTTGTTAAAATATGCTTCAATTACTGAAATACAAAAAAAGCGATTGTAATTGTGTTGAATTGCGGAGGTAATTGTGCCAAAATGCCACTTTTTTTGGACAAGCTACAGTATGCTTTCAAAACTAATGTTTACATTAATTCTGAATGGCTCAACTTACCCCACTCTCCCCTAGCCTACTCAATCATCAATATGACGTTTAAAACACTTTAGTTGATAGCGACTTCCGCAGTGGGCCTGTTGCTCGAGTCTAACGCAGGCTACTCACAAAATCTTCTATGCTATTTCATGTAAATGTCCTTTTCGACGTGAAAATAATACAACGTATGAAACGTGAAAATAGTCTACGTGCGAGCACATCCAACAGATTGATGCCAGTGCGTCATTCAATCACGCCAATCGGCATAATCACAATGAATAAACTATTGCTTCGCCAGCTAACGACGCTAACCGCCGATAAGCTAACACAGCAGTTTTCACTTTCTATTCCTGTCTCAAAACATTAACTTAAATGTACCTTGTCATACAGCCGGTAGATTTTGACACCCATAGTCTCTGTGAAAAACTCCCATCCCCCCTCCAACTGAGGTTTATCTAATTCCTTCCATGCCTCCAGAAATTCCTCATCTGTAAAGTGCAGCGACATGTTTTTAAACCGTGCCCCGACATTTGATCATGTGATCTAGGACTCCGTTGTGCGCTTCAGACGCCGTGCGTGCGCTGAAGTGCGTCAGTCGTTCCAGTGATATATTTAGAATCACTATCTATTTATTTTCGTGATTGAAATTGTATTTTGTATTTAAACTGTGTGTGTGTGTGTGTGTGTGTGTGTGTGTGTGTGTGTGTGTGTGTGTGTGTGTGTGTGTGTGTGTGTGGTTAATAACTATCTGCACTGTAATGTTTTTGGAATGCTCCTTTGTCTATCCCACCTCCAAATTGAAGTGCCATCCAAGGAAAAATATAATTTGGAAGCACTGACCATCTCCAATTACAATAGAGAGGAAACATAATCTGTAATGCTTTGTGTCCTGCTGGTGCCCTGTCTCAGTTGCTTGTTGATGATTATTCTGTGGTTAACCACTCCCATTCCATTCAGAAATCCCAAAACTGTAGTCTATTTCAAATATAGGATAAACTACATCTGGTGGTTTTAATAAAATATATCAATGCCTTTAGGAACTTCCAGAGGTAGAACCCTGGATCTGTGGTTTAGCATCCTTGGCACTCTTCAGGCGATTTCAGCATTTACATATGCCACTGATTGAAGGTAGGCCCAAATGATAATCACTCTAAAATATGTCACTCCATAAGTGCCTCTGAGGGATAGTTTAGAGATATGTCATATTACTCAAATCAGTTTTCCAGCCGGACAGTATATGGTCCAGCTAAGGGTTGTGGAAGAGCCATGATTTCCCATTGCCACTGTCTCTTTTTGGGAAGGGATTTACTGCAGGAAGGAAGAGACAAGACAACACCCCGTATCACATTACTATGTATCAGATCTGTCTTGGGGAACACTTGTGTTACAAGCAGTAGATATATCCCATCCACAGGCCCTGGTGGCTGCCATTGGATCACAGGCATAGCATGGGTGTGTGACAGCATGAATTTCCAGACACATAGGTCCTATGAACCATGGTCCCAGTTTGATAGACCATATGTCAATCATCTTAGAGAGTCCCTTGTTTTAATTAAAAATAACCAAACATGAAGATATGTGCATGGATATTATTGTAGGCTCTATTGTGTGTGTTTGTATGTTGTATGTGTTTGTATGTTTGTGTGTGTGTATATTTGTTTGTCATGATGTGATAATATTGTAATATGTCAACTGCTATAACTCATCTTCGTATTAGCCAACATCTGCTTCAAAGGCCTAATGCGCAGTTCTAGGCTATATAAATGTGTCTGGACATCCCAACAGCTGTGCTTCATGTTGGCCCTGCCTTAGTCAAAAGAGGTTAAAAGGTCCCCCCTCCTCTGAAGCCAAGATAATAATAAAAACCTGTGGCCCGCGTTTGGTTCACCCCACCCCCATAGCCACCGATATTCTACAAACGTGCTTGCAATGCAAGAAGATGGCAGTCAAACAGTCGTTTTCTTACACAGGAGGAAACGCACCGGGGACATCCGATGAATGGGAGTCAAATTCCAACACAGCGTTTACGGTGCGAGCTGTAGACTGGCTGAGCGAAGTAGAGAGTGAAACTGTGTTCTAGACCTACATATTGAATCTGGTTTATAATTGAATGTACATAAAGACGGAGGGGAGTCCCACTTGTGTCTGCTTTTGAAAGTATACGGAGTTACTGGAATACAAAAGCGTATTACAGTCCATGTTTTATTCATCGATGGGCAAAACCACATTTTAAACGGTGCGGGCATGGAAAATGCGTGCAAGGTAAGTTTAAACACTTCGTTAGACACTTATCGAACATGCTGATTTTTTTTCTTCATCACACAATATTCACTGTGTGTTTATCGGAAGTTGGTCCACGCGTAAAACTCGATCTCTCCAACTCAAACACTTTCCCGCATACATGATATGTTCCCTTTTATGTAATCATTACAACAACTTGAAATAACGTGTTTATATATGGTAGGTAGACTATGCATGTGGCACAGCTAAGGCTACAATATTTTCCATTGCTAACTTTCTAGACACATGGAAATTCAATTCAAACATAACACCCCTTACAGCAAAACCGCATGATTTTACATGTGTAAAATCACATAATTTCACATTAAATTATACTTGTGAAATCATGTGAAAAGTTGTTTTTGTAACATTTCACATATGTAGTTTCATGTTATCTATCACATGTTGCTTTACTTGTTGTCGCATGTTATCACATTAACTTCACATACTATCACGTGATCACATGAAAACATGTGTTTTTGGAACACTTCACATGTTCACATGTGAAATGAATGTATTTTTTCTATCAGGGACCTCATCAACAAAGGTTACTATAATAAAGGACTAGGCCTATTACAACAAATAGGCTATAAGTTAAATATATTCCATATAGAATATCAATTGCAAAAGGTCTACAATTTTGCACTAGGCCTATTAGAGTAATACATTTCTAAGATGTTATGACATGGACTAATGTTTTATAACAAGCATCTTGAATTACATTTTTTATTATATTTTCTAAGTTTGCGGACATGGAGAAAGAATGACTGCTTGTGAAATTGCTGATGATTTTGAGGCTGCTCGGATTACACAGAGTAGTTTGTAATGCCATCTCCCACGCTCTCTAGGGAATGTGACAGCTTGTGCAAGGTTGAGTGGTTCTGCGTCATTCAGCCAATTTCTGACTTTGTTGGGCCAGAGGCTAGCATTGTGCAAGGAGGTTGCCTGGAGTTACTAAGTGCCAAATGAAGGCTCATGTCTTAAGCTGTCAACAATTCCGACTGAGGCCATGTGCATGCACATAATAGCTACTTAAATTATTGTTTAGGCCTATTTTATTATGTCCAGTGAGGCTACAATTGGGCAACATGTTGAGGAACATATGGATTTTGACACTCCCTTCAGTATGACATAACAAATTATATATTTCTTCACATAGATTGGGACACGCTGACAGAACAACCTCAGGATATAAAAAGTGAAGACCCATCTGTGGTTAAAGTGAGGATCCATCTGTGGTTGGAAAGAAGCACAACTTTGATGCTGGATCCTGCGATGCCAGAGGAACCCAGTAAAGACCCAATGACAGTGACAGCAGCCCCAGAAAGAGCTGTCATGGAGAAGGCCAACATCAATGACCACACTCCGACTGTGACTATAGTAGCTATCCCTTTGGTCACTGAAATCCAACTGAACGCGGCCACAGGTGGTGCAGAACTCTCCTGCTATCGTTGCACAGTGCCGTTTGGCGTGGTCATTCTCATTGCCGGTATCGTGGTCACTTCTGTGGCCTACAGCTTCAACTCACATGGGTCCACCATCTCCTACTTTGGGCTGGTGCTACTATCTGTTGGACTGGTGCTATTGGCGCTAAGTGCGGTATGCTGGAAGATGAGACTTGAGAGAAAGAAGGAGAGGCGGAGGGAAAGCCAAACTGCACTGGTTGCAAACCAGAGGAGCATCTTTGCATGAAGGAAAAGACTGATCATCAGGAGAAAAATAAGTCTGTGATATGTTTGGGTGCGAGGCGAAACAGAGGTAGTGGTTAATTTGAAAGCGGAGTGGAGACAGCTGTATCCAGATGTTTTCATGACTGACCAACGTCTATGTGGTGGGTCGTTGCCCTGCAAAGCTTTGACCTCAGACTATCTCTAGGCTAAGCAAGTCAAAACGTCTTAGCTTTCATGAAGTTGTTGGGTTTTTAATCTGTCAAACAGACTGGTCACATCTGGGAAGCTGGGCAGACAGCCAAACTGAATGTATCAAAATTAAGACAAATTACCACTGTACAAAGCAATGGAGAGGATGTTTCCCATTAATCTACTGTTGCATCTGGTGTCTTAGATTTACTGGGAGGGATAGTGGTCTGAAAGGAGGGGGACATGGGAAAATCCAGAACAATGAATCATGCTTCATTTACCATGTTTTAGGCATAACATCTCTCATAAAGTCTGATTGTTCCTTTTCATTTCACACAGAATTATGTTAAAATACCTGACATGGGAATATGGTACTTACAGTGAGGGGGAAAAGTATTTGATCCCCTGCTGATTTTGTATGTTTGCCCACCGACAAAGAAATGATCAGTCTATAATTTTAATGGTAGGTTTATTTGAACTGTGAGAGACAGAATAACAACAACAAAATCTAGAAAAACGCATGTCAAAAATTTTATAAATTGATTAGCATTTTAATGAGGGAAATAAGTATTTGACCCCTCTGCTAAACATGACTTAGTACTTGGTGGCAAAACCCTTGTTGGCAATCATAGAGGTCAGATGTTTCTTGTAGTTGGCCACCAGGTTTGCACACATCTCAGGAGGGATTTTGTCCCACTCCTCTTTGCAGATCTTCTCCAAGTCATTAAGGTTTTGAGGCTAACGTTTGGCAACTCGAACCTTCAGCTCCCTCCACAGATTTTCGATGGGATTAAGGTCTGGAGACTGGCTAGGCCACTCCAGGACCTTAATGTGCTTCTTCTTGAGCCACTCCTTTGTTGCCTTAGCCATGTGTTTTGGGTCATTGTCATGCTGGAATACCCATCCACGATACATTTCCAATGCCCTGGCTGAGAGAAGGAGGTTCTCACCCAAGATTTGACGGTACATGACCCCATCCATCGTCCCTTTGATGCGGTGAAGTTGTCCTGTCCCCTTAGCAGAAAAACACCCCCAAAGCTTCTTGGTGACTATGGTCCCAGCTGCCTTGAGATCATTGACAAGATCCTCCCGTCTAGTTCTGGGCTGATTCCTCACCGTTATCATGATCATTGCAACTCCACGAGGTGAGATCTTGCATGGAGCCCCAGGCCGAGGGAGATTGACAGTTCTTTTGTTTCTTCCATTTGCGAATAATTGCACCAATTTTTGTCACCTTCTCACCAAGCTGCTTGGCGATGGTCTTGTAGCCCATTCCAGCCTTGTGTAGGTCTACAATCTTGTCCCTGACACCCTTGGAGAGCTCTTTGGTCTTGGCCATGGTGGAGAGTTTGGAATCTGATTGATTGATTGCTTTTGTGGACAGGTGTCTTTTATACAGGTAACAAACTGAGATTAGGAGCACTCCCTTTAAGAGTGTGCTCCTAATCTCAGCTCGTTACCAGGGAGCCAGAAATCTTTCTGATTGAGAGGGGGTCAAATACTTATTTCCCTCATTAAAATGCAAATCAATTAATAACATTTTTGACATGCGTTTTTCTGGATTTGTTTGTTGTTATTCTGTCTCTCATGGTTCAAATAAACCCACCATTAAAATTATAGATGGATCATTTCTTTGTCAGTGGGGAAACGTACAAAATTAGCAGGGGATTAAATACTTTCCCCCCTGACTGTACATGTTAATTAATATGTAATGATATATATTGGAATTATGGGGACACAAAAACGTGTTGTTTTTGTTTGATGTTTATTATCGTATTCTCTGAAACAAGTCGAGCTCAGAGATAAAGTCAATTAGATGTCACACAGTAATTATTGATAGTAACTATGATGTACTTATTATGTTATAGGTAGTATTGCATTATGAGGGAATATGATTATTGACTAAATGTAACTTACATCGAATTAACCTTTATTAAGTATTCTCTGTAAGCACTTTGTTCCACACCATGACTAACATGGTGTTCTATGTAACTATGACAACAAGATTCTTTGGAAATACTAGCATCTTGCCACAGTCTTGTTGTCACTACAGTACTTGCCAATGTCAGTAAATGTATTTCATATGTTGAGCGATATGAAATGTTCTAGTGTTTTATTTCACTTTAATATAATCATTTTTATGTATGACTTCTCTGTTAACAGTACATCAATTGTTAATAGGTTATAGTGAGGTTTAATAAACTCTCATCCATATTTAAACATTTAATTTGTGTCCGTTTTCATGATCCAAAGGTTCACTATGTATGTATTCTGAAGAGAACAGCTGATATATAGGGGAGAAGTCGAAGTGTTCCATGAGACAGTCTGGCTCATATCAGCTATTAGCTTGACATATCAAATTAAATGATCTTTCTGTTTAACACAACCACACATGGTCTATTTCAGCTTTGGGGGTTTTTAATGACTGAAATGACATAATAGAATGTCTCTCACTTAATGTATTTGTCAAAGAAGAACAAGTAGGGCATAACTGCTAAAAGCAGATAAGTGGTGTGACTTGAACATTCAATAGTGAATTGAAGGAAGTGTGTCTTTCTCTCCTGACGTACACCACTAAGTCCAACTCCTTATCCTGGGGTTCCATTGTGTATTCAACCTTATGCACTTGTTCTGTCCTTTGTTGATTGTTTAAACTGCTTTGAGGGCAGGTTTGCCTAGGATTACATTTCATTAATCTGCAGTGAATGAAATGTGTTCGTGATAAGGATAATAAATATTGTTTATGTATTATATAAATAAGTTACAGTATTAATATCTACTTAATATGTTTTCTAATATTACAATGTATTAACTATTTGTTGTTGTTTTGTACCTCTGTCAGGATCAAATTATGTAGCTGCCAAAGGTGACATCACTGTACGCTTTGACAGCTGAGAAATCACTTCCACCGTTTCTTCCACTATATAGTAAAGTCCAAATAATCTGCATAACAGTGCTCAGTTGGCCAACAGAATCAATACTCCATTCTACCTTCCAATACATACATTCCCAAAGGTAAAAGGAAGTTGAACTCTCCTGTTTGACTTGGTTTAAAATAGCACAGATGCGGAGGTATATTTATAGGCAGCATTTGCGTTGCTATGTGTCCCTGTGACACCAGACACTACAACTAAATGGTTTGCTTGCGTCAGAGGAGCACCTACAACACACTTTGTCACTTTTGAGGGCGAACCTTACCCCACGCATAGGGAAGCTCCCATATAGGGGGAGAATGGAGTCAACCTGACTCTGAGACCAAATGTTAATCACTTAGTAAGATGTGTCCCTTTCCGCATGACAGGTTACCAGCAGCTAGGGCTAAGAAGCAGTGAAGTTGGAAAAAAAGGGTGACCTGATATGGGATTTAACAGGTGCTCTCCACATCCGTACCCTCTTTCTGAATTTGGTATACGTCACTTTTTTTTTGTTCCAGGGACTGCCAAGCAGATAATTATGTTTATGAATAAGACAAAAGTGAGATTGGATCAAATTCTTTGAATTGAATCGAAGAAGCCCATAATGGCTAGCTGTTACAAGCCAGAATGGGATGAGCACAATTAAAAGTAATGAGGCTAACATTACAGGGATCCTTTTCAGTCAGTTACCTCCAATCAAATACTTGATGAAACAGAGAAGCATGACTTAACCATAAACAGCTTGAAATAATCAAAATATGTGGTACCAGAGGAGCAAAGGGCTTATTTGTTACAGCTTCTATTTCAAATGACGTCCAATCAATGACCTTGGTTGACCTGGATTATGAGGTCAATGTTTTAGAAATATTTTTTTCATCGTTGCTTGTGAGCTCACCCTGTTATCATTAGGCTGTTAGGGCTGTTGGTGTAAAGGAAGACAAATTCTCACATTTTGTGTCTGCACACAAATAAGACTGCCCATGTTCTTGTACAGTCCAGCCCAAATGGAAAAACAGCTAACCATATCCTAATAATTGTGGATTGTTCACTTGAAAACAGTGTTACAATTATTCACTTCAAGAGATACGTTGCTGTTATGAATATTAGAACTGGGTTTCTGATCAATGTGAAACTGTCATTTGAAGTATTCTGTGGTCAGAGCTTCTCATATGTCCAAACCATTGTAAATTCATTTTGATGTGACTTTTAAGTTGCTCTACGGGGGCTGGTGGGTTAAAGAGATGGAGAGTGACTGTTTAGTTGCTCTACAAGGGCTGGTGGGTTAAAAAGCTGGGGAGTGACTGTTTAGTTGCTCTACAAGGGCTGGTGGGTTAAAGAGATGGAGAGTGACTGTTTAGTTGCTCTACAAGGGCTGGTGGGTTAAAAAGCTGGGGAGTGACTGTTTAGTTGCTCTACAAGGGCTGGTGGGTTAAAAAGCTGGGGAGTGACTGTTTAGTTGCTCTACAAGGGTCTGTTGGTTAAAGAGCTGGAGAGTGACTGTTTAGTTGCTCTACAAGGGCTGGTGGGTTAAATAGATGGAGAGTGACTGTTTAATTACTCTACAAGGGTCTGTTGGTTAAAGAGCTAGAGAGTGACTGTTTAGTTGCTCTACAAGGGCCGGAGGGTTAAAGAGCTGGAGAGTGCGTCAGCCACCTTTCCCCTGGCGGATTGGCCCATGTCACTACTTCCTCTGTAAACTCACCCCACCTGACACTCAGTGACCATGGGCACAGGCCAGCTGATGCAGGAAACAATAGGCAGCTAGCCTGCTTATCAGACACAACCCTCCCATTTCTTGAACGTGAGCAGTTCTTTGATAGTTGTGTCAGTGGATACAACAAAAGTGGAACCTTGGCAATCAGGAGAGAGTTTTGATTAGATTGTTGCAGCAGTCGCTTGTAAGAATGCTTGCCTTCCCAAATGTTCACTGTCAGAAATATTTGCTCACTTGGAGTTTCAAACTTTTAAGCTTGTGCCTCTGCTGAATTTCAACATTGGCCCATGTTTTTGATAACTGAAAGAGCAACCACTGAAACACTGCTAAATTCCATGTATTGGTTCAGCCCTTCAAAAAAATTCCAATCTATATTTCAAGCACCTCATCAAGCAATGTTTTCTTCCTGCTCCCTTTGAAAGGTACTAAGTGCACACCCTCCAAGATAAATAAATGGCTTATCAAAAAGTATTTCAAGGCAATAGCTAACCACAATTTTGGTGGTAGTTCCCTTAAACAAATTATTATTGTGATAGCTGGTAGAGGATATGTCACAATCTTTTTAATGAGTGGACCAAGATGCAGCGTGGTATGGTTCCATCCTCTTGATTAGGTAGTGAAACTCAAAGAAAACAAGAAGACACAAAACGAAACATGACGCTCAGGTAGTGCTCGCAGACAACTATACATAGACAAGATCCCACAAAACACAAAGGGGAAATGGCTGCCTAAATATGATCCCCAATCAGAGACAACAATAAACAGCTGCCTCTGATTGGGAACCATACCAGGCTAACATAGAAATATAAATCACCTAGATTACCCACCCTAGTCACACCCCGACCTAACCAACATAGAGAATAAAAAGCTTTCTATGGTCAGGGCGTGACAGGATAAACATAATAATAACTTTTTATTGGAAGAAATCCAGACTACATCCATTATCATAGAAGCACATTTTACCTTAAAAGGAACAGAAAAGCCACTATGGCATTCACAACAGTTATCTTCACTGGCACTGCCCAAGACTGTCTTTTCTTTCATGCTGTGCCAACAGCTCTCAAAGAGGTGTCTGAAGTGCTGCCTGCCCCGCTGCCTCTGGGGTCCTAACCCATGGCATGTCCTCATTCCCATGCACACTGGAGGTAAAGCCCTTCCTGACAAACTCAACAACTCTGAGGGATAGAGGATGCTCTGGATCGCCATTAAATCTCAGTTCAACCCAAAATTTCCCACTGTTGTTTAAAAAAAACTACTTAAGCACTGCTTTTCAAAGCCTTTTTAAAACTGTAAAGTTCTTCACCCTCTTGTATCTGGCAGTTTAACTTGAGTTTTGAATCTTGATTCAACTTGACATGAACAACTCTCAGCAGAGTAAAATAAGTCTGAACAGCAAACAACGCAAGATCAATAGACACTGTGACGTTATTGAGTCTGGAGATTGTGTAGAACCTTGGAAGGGTGGTGGGTCAGGGCCTCTAGAAACAATTATTTTTGTTTTGTATTATTTCCCTAAATTCTTATTTAGACTACAGGGCTCTCTTCAGCCATAACAAAAGGCCATCTTGACTGATACAATCTTGACGATTGAAGCAGCTGCAGCTCCCCCAATGCCCAACAACGACCAACTGTTGAACGAGCACATTCATCTTCTAATCGATTGTGCTGTGTAGTATTTTACCTCTTGTCTCCTTGTAGCCAGCCACCCTTCTGTCTCTCTCCCCACAGACTTCCTAATTAAACCAAGGAGTGTACTGCTAACAGTGTTTTCCCCTTGTTTCTCTTTCCTCATCAAGACCTCTCTCAAACATAGTGAGCCTCAACCAGCTGCCTGCTGGAAAAGGGTGAAAATGATTCCCATCATGCAACAAAGACGGAAGGACGTCAAAACGGCACAAAGGGAAACCACAAAAGTGACATCCTATCGTGACTGTATTGTTGATTCCGTCAAGCATGAAGATACATTTAATCCATTTGTCTGAAAATAGGAATGAGAACAGACATGGTCAGAGTTTGGTTTCACTGTGATACATAATACAGGATAGTTGGCCGAATTCCTGTTGAACCATGGTGTATGTTGTATCTTGTGATTTACAATGCATTGCAAAAAGCTTAGAGAGATAAGTAGTATGAACAAGGCAGTGACGGATATGTTATTCATGGTCAATATGTTGGCTCAATGTTGATCTTGAAAGAAGTTCTCACCCTGAAACAATCTAATCCTCGTACCCTTGTTGGAACAACAGAGGAACAATCACTCCTGTCATGGTGTAAAAGACCAACAGGGCTGTTTCATGTCAATCTCTGACACCAACAGGAAAAAAGCGACTTCCACAGTGTTTACCAACTCTGCCTCAGGAAATCTGTTTGTAATCTGCAAGTTCTCCTTTGAAACCAGGGATTGGGAAACAGCTGTAATTGAAGAGTTATCTATTAATCAGTGTTTATTTTTTGCACTTCCACCTTAATTAGTGTGTGTGTGTGTGTGTGTGTGTGTGTGTGTGTGTGTGTGTGTGTGTGTGTGTGTGTGTGTGTGTGTGTGTGTGTGTGTGTGTGTGTGTGTGTGCGTGCGTGCGTGTATGCAAATGCTCATTACAGAAGTATTTGAGAAAAATACACACTGCAGATTAAAACTGCACCCCCTCATTGATCAAATAATAGACAATATGCCAAAGTACATGTGCTGCAAAAGGATATATATTTTTATATCACAAAACAGTGGATAAAAACTCAATGATTAATATGTCTCCTGTGTCTAGAATATCAGTTTACTGTAAAGAAACATTGTGGACAGTGAGTTAATGCTGGAAGACCTCAAGTGCAATTGGTTAGACTGCAATAATACATGCAAGGTGTTCACTCTTTCCAGTACCATATTCTTGTATGTGTGCCAAGAAACATCTTGGCAAGCATGGCCAGTCTTTTTCCCCTAAGTAAATTAACTAAATAATTGGAATGGTTTAGGGAGGAAATGACAAGGTGTGTCTGACACAGCTGCAGAGGTCATTTAACAAACACAATGATGTCATGGGAAGTAGCTTCTTCACAGCACTTGGTTTCCTTTCATCTGAACAGCTGAGCTACTTTGTAAAAGGTTGGGTTTTCCTCTATAGGCGTTCAAAAACTCCATTGCATAGATCTTTTTGAATGGTAAGTAGAAACTTCTACTTCTGCTGTTGGTTAGGTTACCACCTTGATATTCCTCAACAGATAAACTAACACAGTTATGCTATAAATGTATTGATCTTTGGGGGGAAATGAAAAAATGACGAGGGAATAATCTAAACGCTTCATCCTTGAATGCATTAATGGAGACCAAGACAGAAATATATATTTATTTACCTTCTTCTGCCCTTATGTGACATGAAGTGAAAGCCCAGAGGCTCTCCTATTTGCCACGCTCTGTCAGGTAACTTTCACACCCAGAAGCTATGGCCCCATAAACCAGCTTGGGAGCCTAGGACTTCGTCAGACCTGGTCACACAGAGCACAACAAGGGAATGTGGCCCAGCTGAGAGTAGTGGGACCCCAGCTCCGAGCACCACCTAATCTTGAACAAGTGTGAATAGGTTACTGTGGGAATCAGTGGGGGAGAGTTTAATGTGGTCTCGGGGTGTAAATCGGCATGCTTTTAATCAGCTCTGGACGTTCTTCTGAGCGCTGCCTAGGGAAGAAAACAGCAGCATTTCTGATGACGTATGCAGGACAATGGAGAGGGGACACAGTCAGGGCATCTGTTTTGTAGTGCCCCAATGACTTATTACTGTGGCCAATGGGACCCACGTATAAATCTGAGCTCCTCTGGAGCTGCAAGGCGAAAGAGTCTCTTTGATGCTAAGTGAGATTTAAATGCATTTAAATGCATTAGATGGAGACAGAAAAACCTTCGACAGCTCTCTGTCCTCCTGAGTATGTAGAACATTGCTATAGGTTGCAATGTGTTCTGAGACATATGGCCAGAGAAGAGTGTTACAAAGGATTACACAGGCTTCATATAGAGTAAAACAGTTAATTGAAATCCTATTACTCCATATTACATACAGTACATGTCTAAGTAGGCTACAGATGAAGGATCTTAATTTGAGCCAGTTTACTACAGCAGTAAAATAATTCTGAAGGAACAGGAAACGTGCATTATAATGTGTGGATTATAATTAATGTAAATGTTTTGTAGGGGTTGATACGTTTTCTGTTAGGGCAAATCATGCACATAAAGTCTGATATTTTCAAGTGGAAATGACAAATTTTAGAATCCTTTTAAAACCTTGAATTCACTACAGTTTGCATTTCCTCATGTGCAGGAAAATTCTCAGCAACAAAAGAGTGATCAAATAAAAATCCTACAGCTGTAATTTAGTGCTGTCTAAAAACCATTTCATTGATTCATGTGGTGTTTCGGTAAGGGTCTTTACATGTGTCACATACTCTCCGTGCGGTTTAACACCACTGTAAAAGCACTCCTCTCCCAGGCTGGGCTTTAAATGTAAGTCACATGGTACACAGACGGGTTGTGCTTTGTGGGGTCCTTGACTAGAGGAAGCCATGAGCTCTGGGAGGAGCAGGTTCCCACACCCAGAAGAAGAGACGGAGGACAGGCTAACACAAACAGTCCGCCTTTCAGGAAGGAAAAGGCTCCCTTTAGGCCTTTATCAGATCTGCGAGCGCCTCAGTCCGCCAGTCGCCCGCCAGCTGCTGTCCCCCCGAGAGGTACGGTTCCACCCTGGTCCAATTTAATGGTCCCTTTACTCTGAAATAATCAGTCATCATAATGCACTACTAATATATCAGGCTAGCTGCTAGGTCACTCCCTTATTTGGGTCTGAGGACACAGTGCATACAGAGGTAAAGTGTGGAACTAGTCAACTAGTCAACATTTCAAGAATGCAGGCTAATGGCAACACTATCAGATAGGGCTAGACCGGCAGTGCAATATGTGATGACCTGTGCACGGTGGTCTACACCCTCTCTCACTTGTTCAGGAAGGTCTGGCCAACGGGATACAGCAATGTGGTAACAATTACTATAGAATGAACAAAATAACAGATCTGTGGGTAAGTTAGATTTACCACACCACACATGGATTCCTTCCCGTTCAGGTCTAATTTCCTGATCAAACAAGTTATACTATTCATAAAAACAATTCTGAAGGAAATACACACAACACGAAACAAATCCTCAACCCCCTGGTTCCTCAGTCTAGATCCCCTCTACTCTCTGTGCCCATGGACCAGTATGTCTCTCCTGTGATATTCGTACACATTGCGGCCGAACAGGAGCTGCCCTCAGCTGTCTTTTGATTGCATAACCCTGCCTCTTTGCTTACCTCATGGAACATCTCTGGAGTAACTCATGGAGACTGAAGACACAAAGAACAGGGACACGTTCACAACGTCTGCTGGCTTCAGCACCTCATGACTGTGTATGCCGCTTGGGCAACTCCGAGTGAGTAATAGTTCCCTTATGTCCAGTAAAGAGGGCTGTGTCTAAGGAAACCTTTGCCACATCGAGGAGGTCTTGATTTGATGGGTTTTTGAAATAAATTGATACGCTAACGCATTACAAAATTAGCACTCTGGTTTTTTAAAAATGATTTAAAAAAGCCTGGGCCTGAAACTTCTGCAATTTTTTTTTACTGGCATGGCTAAACTCTCCAAACTTGTATAAAATATATCTTACATTTGTTAGTAGTAGAAAGAACACAGTGTACGCCACTGTCCGCCGATTGAATTTCATTATTACCAGATCTGTAAAACAGAGCATTTTAACCTCAAATGTAAACATGCTTCCTTTTGATTCATGTCAGTTAAGTTGTAACAACTGTCTACATTTGGCGCACCCTCATGGTTGCCCACAGAGGCACCATGGCAACAAAGACAAGAGTGCTTGAATACATACATGTCAAGACAAAGGTCTATGCTGTTCAGTATTTGAACGTGAAGCTAGTATAGGCGAGAAAAGCTCTTGGGGCCCTGTAGTGACGATTTATCACATTGTGTTGGATTGCAGAGAAGGAGGGACCTTTTGAATGTGTATGCCTTGTAATTTGTTGTGGACTTGGAGGGGTGAGGGTGGGGGGTCAGGATATGTCTGATGGAGGGAAGGACACCACCAAGTATTAGTGGCATGCTGGGAAAATAAACAAACATTGAGCAGAGTTGTGTCTCTTTCCCTTGGAGGTAAAGTCTTTGTGCTCTAGCAGAAAGTGAGGCTTTTGTTAACAGAAAAGTCAAAGAAAATAATAACTCCCCTAGCGTCCTCAGACATCTACACACAGAAAGGCTCCATCCAGACAGAGAAGACAGATGGGAAGGCCCAAGGCCCTCCGGGAGGTTTCTCTACATATCCTTTCTCCCCAGCTCTCTCAGGGCGTCTGTCTGCTTCCAGTCCCGTGGAGACGGCTGGACACCCTGGCACCAGGTCTGGAGCTGGGAAAGATCGCCGGCCCAGATATAAACAGGAGAGAGTCCCCACCCATGGGCATGGGACAGACAGACAAACCTGACATATCCTCTCCTGTAATCACTTCCAAAGAACTCAACAAAAACATCCCTCAGCTTTTCCTTCAACCCAATGTCAATGTGCTATTTCTTGTCTAGTAATCTTGAAAATGAAGCTATATGGATTGCAACGCACAAAGTCATCTTATTGATTCTGCAAAGACCTTACCAATATTAATCCATACCCACAATGTCATCTCATTGCCAAAATTGACCATTTCCCAGAAGGAAATTCTGGCCTCCAAAAATAAGGGAGGATGTTTGCTAAAAAAATGCATGTTGACTATGTTCTGCATTTCAATCCACAAACAGACAGGCTGACTGTATTAATGCTGAGGCCGCCACAAAAGGGCGTAGCCTTTTCCAGATGCTCATTTTGGGAATTTGACCAGATTAACAAGTGATGACGAACTGACTGACGTACAGAGGACTGTCAGAGGACATGGTTGCTCAATGAGGACTTTTTACTCAAAGACAGAGAAGGCATTAGTCTTCTTCATAAGCGTTCATGAAATATTGTGCTGATTGTCCTTCAGAGGCCAAAATAACCCTCTAGTTTTAAATCAATGTCCAAATGGACAGTTAGATCATGACATGTTGGTGTGGCTATGAAAAATCTTTGTAACCTTTGACATTGGTCACAAGAACATTCAAATCAAATCAAATCAAATCAAATCAAATAGTAGTTTTGGAATTGTTAGTTAGATTACTTGTTGGTTATTACTGCATTGTCGGAACTAGAAGCACAAGCATTTCGCTACACTCGCATTAACATCTGCTAACCATGTGTATGTGACAAATAAAATTTGATTTGATTTGATTTGATTTGGTCACAAGAACATTCAAAACGTATTAAAGGCATGAACATCTAGTTCTGCTATGAAGTAACAGTGAATCCTAACTAAGCCTCTGATGGTATTTGGAAACATGAAACCTCTTTATCAAAGAAATCCTTACTTTTTCAAATTAAAACAGCTCTGTCCTTTGTTCTAAAAACCCATGTCATCTGTTTGGGGCTTGTCCATTGTAGACAATCATCCTGATAAATGACTAGTTGAGCCAGAGGAACATGAACTCTAAAAACAGAGCTGTTAGAAGTTCATCAATTCACATAGGATCTATCTGGTTTTATCTTTGTTCAAGAATACAATCTAAAACTCATGTATGCACTCATAAAAATGCACCAATCAAATCTCATCTCTTTGTATTGAAGTGCCTAAATAACAAATATTGATTACCAACGACATCAAGTAGAAGATTACAGTTTGCCTGTCCCCATACATGACAGACATGTGTGTGTGTGTGTGTGTGTGTGTGTGTGTGTGTGTGTGTGTGTGTGTGTGATGGCAGTCTGGGTCAAAGTTCAGATTATCATCCTATAGATGGTGCTGTTCCTACTGCGCAGCTCATGTTGACGATGATGACTGCCCTCTGCTGCTCATCTAACCCTCTCGCTTGAAAGCAAAAGGATGAAAACCATACCACAGGAACAACATTAGCTTCACTCAGTAAAAAGATATCAGTAAATAAATATGGTAGAGAAATGTCCTTGTGGTGGAAGTTCTCTCTTCCACAGAGCATGTGTATTTGAAAATGAAAAATGGCACTGCCTTAATTGACATGCGTCAGCACAGATTATTGACCTCATAGGAACGCTTTCAATTCCGTTAATCCGCCCTCTGATATCTCTGCAGCGGCAGCCTACAACGACTGTGTCAATCCTCTGCTACACACAGTGAACAGAAGAGTACTGATCACACATATTTACCACAATAAATATGCCTGCATTGATATTTAACATTGAAAATATGAAAGTCAAAGACCCCTCTTTCACATCTGAGTAGCTTTTTAAGTCGCTATCTCGAGTCTCTATTTAGCCAGATGGCTCCCTCTCTCAATCCCCACTCACAATCAAGATTAAGATTACACTATTACACACACACACACACACACACACACACACACACACACACAACACAGCACACACACAGAACACAGTACTCATAAATGCGTCATACACATGTTCATACTAACGACAGACTGTCTGTCCCCACCCTGCTTTTTCTGTTAATTCTCTAAATCCGTGCTGTTTCCGACATTAATATGCCCTTGATAAACAGATTCTGGTGATATAACACAGGCTTTCAAAAATGGCCTTTTTAAATGGGCAGAATCCTATACGAGATTCAGTTGTTGAAATTACAACCGAGGCTTAAGTTATTAAACAGAGCAGCTTTAATCATTGATCACAGAAATTCAAGGTTGGAGGAATGGCATGGATTAAAGTATTTTTACCACAAAGCCACATATCCACTGTGATCTGAGAGAGAGAGAGAGAGAGAGAGAGAGAGAGAGAGAGAGAGAGAGAGAGAGAGAGAGAGAGAGAGAGAGAGAGAGAGAGAGAGAGAGAGAGAGGAGATTGACGAGGATAGATTGACGAGGATAGAGAGAAAGCCCTGCTGTCACTCGCTAGTTTAGTGATTCCAGCTCCACTGAAGGCGACCATCTTCCATTTTCCGTCCCATTCACCAGCTGTTTCTTTTGGGCCTGTGGGCCGCACAGTATGAGGCAGCTACCATGGGCTTTAAGGAAAACTTCTCTGAGATTGATCCTGTCACTTTGAACCTCTGCATCCTTATCGCCAGCTATGTTATCTTGCTTCTGGTGTTCCTGATATCTTGTATAATGTATGACTGCCGGGGCAAGGATCCAACCAAGGAGTACGCGCCGGACCCTGTGCCGACCCAATCCCCCATCAGACTGGTGGTGATGCAGCAGACCACCCCTTCTCCGCAACATCAACGCTGGGACCAGACCAATATGGTCACCTCATATGAGCCTCAGCCCAGTCCAGACTTCAGGGAGAAGAAGAGCACCATGGTCTAGATTCTAGAAGGGCTACTGTGGTGCTGAATAACTCAGTCCACCACCCGTTGGAATTATCGCAGCGGGATAAACTTTTGTACATATATGTTTTTTAAAATCTGTTTCTACATTTATTTTTTAGATTGTATTTTTCCCTGGTGGCCAGGACAATGCTAGGATTGGACCTGCAGAAGACCAGTCTGAGACGGTAAGAGAGAAGCATGTGTGTGCAGTGTTGATGCACATGAAATCCGTCTTTTAGAAAGCTCTGGTGGATCACAGAAGCCTACAGCCTGTTCTAAAAGAAGAAATGTCACAACTGATAATCAACATGGAATTCAGGAGCTGTACTATTAACAGTGGTTTGTGTTACACGACATGAGAGGGAAATGCAATTGACTGAAAAATGATTGCAGTTTTCAAACCTTATCTTTGCACATAGCCCAACTATTTATTACATCACAAAATGCCTCAGTGTTTAAATGTGATACAAAGTATTACCAGTTATAATTGTTCATTTTTAAAGAGAGACAGGTCTGTCCCCTCTCAGTGAACGTTCATTGTCATCTTGCTTCACTACTTTGTCAAATGTTACTTGATAGACATTTGTATGATGCTCTGCTAGTGTAATGTTTTCATCGATGACAGACTTGTTGTCCTATCTCAACCAGGACTCAGGAGGAGTGTATTACAAAGTGTCCCCTGGCATTTTCAGATTAGGAGACTGCCCAACATTTCCTCGTATTGTTTATAGGCAAACTAAGGTAGCCATTAGCCAATTACATAACTTGACAGTGTTGAGTCTCTATGAAGTAACCGACCACAGTTCAGCCAAGTGCTGTCCAACCATGGTCCTGACCTGTGAGGCCCAGATTATTCTGCTATTTTGAGACTTGCTTCTTTAATCTCTCTCCCACCCGCCATGAGAAACAGGTTATTTATGGAGCCCATTTCAGATATGTACCTGCTAACCCTTTGATGTCAAGACATGTGACTTGATTCAGCCAACACAAGTTGATACATGTAAATAAATACATTAACAAATGCTATGTAACGGTTTATATACAGTTAACTCAATAATTACAAGCTGTATTGTAGATACAAATGGTCAGAGTAACACATCAATCAATCAATATGGCATACTGTGTACTTTTTCTGAAGTGCTTATTGTTTTGTATAATTTCCCTGTATGAGTAGTAGCTTCCTGTACGAATGTTCCCTTATGAATAGTGAAACTACAGACGCTTGATACAGACTACTCCTATCATCAAGCAAAAATAAACATACTTTCTAAATAGTGTTTTACTTTGATAATTGCTGAATCCTATCAGTGCATGTAAATATTACATGGACTGTTCCAATAAAGAGCTGCTGTATCTAATACTGATAAAGGTGTCCGCAGCACACGCATGGCTATTTCCTGACTGTAGGGTCCAGACTGCCCAGGGCACTTCACTTGTTGGTGATACAGAGAGCACGCCATGCTGTGCCCGGAAAAACCTGTATCTCTCGTGACACAGGTACGATGGGAACATTGTATTCCCAAGCCCCACACCAGTCATAATGTAGTGCAGCTCTGCAGTATACACGTGAAACGAGCAAAGTCCCATAGATATTTATTGATGTGACGCAGTGCTGTTACTGTAGGTCCTGAGTCCTGACTTTGCCTAATGTACAGTATATGACTCACTAAATAGCCAAATCTATGCACACATTCCTTGACTTGATGTTGTCTGATTCCAATGTGTTTCCTCTTTTATTCTGACAGGCAGTGTTTCCATTTGGCATCTGTGTTATAGGAATATGAGACGCTTAGAGAGGGTCTGTCTTTTGTTCTGTTGTCCTATTGCTGAAATGGTAGAATGCATCCACAATGCAGGCCTCATGAGGACTCGCAGGTATGGATTGTCGTGGCCATACATTCCCCTCCTGAAATTCACTAGGCCATCACAGACTCCATTGAACAACTACAGTATATTGAGAGAAAGAGGTTGTGGCTAACACTTATCCAATTATTCAGTCAATCTGCTTGAATTAGGATCTCTAAAAGAGAGTGCAAGCTGAGGCTATAAACTGAATTAAGTCCTTGCATGTAATATAATTAAACGCCAGTAATCATACATTCACTCGAAAGTGTGACGGAGTACTCACTGCCAAAACTAGCACCTGTACACACCGAAATAGCTTTGCCCATGCCGTCTTATCTGGAGTATAAACAAATTAAGCTGTTTTAGTCCTTATACTTAGAAATGCTACATGTATGCACCTTGCCCTGAGCTGACACACCTGGCAAAGCAGCTCCAATAGCTTGATTACAGTACAACAACATCAACACCTACAGTACCAACAGAAGATTACAGTACAACAACATCAACACCTACACTACCAATAGAATATTACAGTACAGCAACATCAACACCTACACTACCAATAGAATATTACAGTACAACAACATCAACACCTACAGTACCAATAGAATATTACAGTACAACAACATCAACACCTACAGTACCAATAGAATATTACAGTACAACAACATCAATACCTACAGTACCAACAGAATATTACAGTACAGCAACATCAACACCTACAGTACCAATAGAATATTACAGTACAGCAACATCAACACCTACAGTACCAATAGAATATTACAGTATAACAACATCAACACCTACACTACCAATAGAATATTACAGTACAACAACATCAACACCTACACTACCAATAGAATATTACAGTACAACAACATCAACACCTACAGTACCAACAGAATATTACAGTACAGCAACAACAACACCTACACTACCAATAGAATATTACAGTACAACAACATCAACACCTACAGTACCAATAGAATATTACAGTACAACAACATCAATACCTACAGTACCAACAGAATATTACAGTACAGCAACATCAACACCTACAGTACCAATAGAATATTACAGTACAGCAACATCAACACCTACAGTACCAATAGAATATTACAGTACAGCAACATCAACACCTACAGTACCAATAGAATATTACAGTACAGCAACATCAACACCTACACTACCAATAGAATATTACAGTACAACAACATCAACACCTACACTACCAATAGAATATTACAGTACAGCAACATCAACACCTACACTACCAATATAATATTACAGTACAACAACATCAATACCTACAGTACCAACAGAATATTACAGTACAGCAACATCAACACCTACAGTACCAACAGAATATTACAGTACAGCAACAACAACACCTACACTACCAATAGAATATTACAGTACAACAACATCAACACCTACAGTACCAATAGAATATTACAGTACAGCAACATCAACACCTACACTACCAATATAATATTACAGTACAACAACATCAATACCTACAGTACCAACAGAATATTACAGTACAGCAACATCAACACCTACAGTACCAACAGAATATTACAGTACAGCAACAACAACACCTACACTACCAATAGAATATTACAGTACAACAGCATCAACACCTACAGTACCAATAGAATATTACAGTACAGCAACATCAACACCTACAGTACCAATAGAATATTACAGTACAGCAACATCAACACCTACAGTACCAATAGAATATTACAGTACAGCAACATCAACACCTACACTACCAATAGAATATTACAGTACAACAGCATCAACACCTACAGTACCAATAGAATATTACAGTACAGCAACATCAACACCTACACTACCAATAGAATATTACAGTACAGCAACATCAACACCTACACTACCAATAGAATATTACAGTACAACAGCATCAACACCTACAGTACCAATAGAATATTACAGTACAGCAACATCAACACCTACAGTACCAATAGAATATTACAGTATAACAACATCAACACCTAGGGAATCTCACCATCTCTTTATCAGTTATTGACAGAGAGAGACACTTATATTCTTGAAGTAATTTACTTGGGAAAATGTATTTCTCAAAATCTGGAATCAAGAGATTCCAACTGATGAGAAACTAGCCATCTGAAAGGATCATGTTCTGCTGAGTATTAAGATGTAAAAAATAATTACCACTAAGATAGAATACCACAGATTCCCATCTAAGTATATACTGTATGTGAATAATTGTACCATTTAGAAAAGGCGACATGTTGCAGGACAATGGGGCTCCTAAGGTCTAATGTGTACATAAATCCGAATGTTCCAAATATCTGAAAATGCTTGCAGTATTTTTGTCAACAGTGAAGAGCAATGTTACACCAATGTATTAGCTGGGTGCAGGTCGACTGTCATGCCTCTATGCAGACACTACACCAGTAATCCTTTGCTATAGGGGGAAATGTGCTTTACAGTCTAAGAACATGCCATACTCAGCTTGTTAGCTACTAGATCAATTCTGATCTCTGTTGAGGCTGGGACACAACACAGGCTCTATCTTACTTTACAGCAGTTTGATTTATTGATTAAAATGGGCATTGACAGCATGGCTATAACATACACTAATATATCCACCATGCCATGAATTGCAAAATGCAGCCATTTTATTTCCATTTCTTTACTGAAACCTCGAAGGGCATAGCTATGTATTTAGATGTTTAGCCTTTTCACATTGACAACATTGATTCATCAAGCATCTGAATATCACACCTTTACATTTCTTGTCGTCTTTGTCAGACAGAATTAGCGTTGTTGTTATCCTAAGTGTGAGGATGGAAATATTCTGTGGCTTTTCCTAGAGGTGTTTCCAGCCTATTGTAATCCACAGTATTGGGATTCCCATGTCTTCCCTTTTTAGAGGTACTGCATTCCAGCATGAAACAGTAAACCAATTACAGAGCTGTTTAACCCTGGCATCACGTGTCTTCACAAAGCCTCTGTTATCCTGTGCGTAGTCCCGCCAGTTTCTGTCTTACAGTAGCCACTAAAGATGTCATATCAACAGCATGGCCTGCTGTGTGCATGTACAGTACAGTACATTGCTGTTGGGCAGTATGGAGCATTGTTTAATACTGTTGATCTACATGGTGTAGAGAGCTTTTACATCCTGGCAGAGGGCTTTGTTGGGCAAGCTTTGGGTGTTTAAAAGCAATCAATGAAAATAAATCACACACAGCCTTTACAGTATGTGTTGCCATAGTGTGACACAGAGGGTGATTCTTGTGAGATGCTTAACATAATACCTGACCTGAGGGACCTTTAACCACACTTCCTCTGTAACATGAGCTCTTCCACTTGCACTGCCGTTGTGGCTCGTGGAGGAAGTGAAATGGGTCTTCAGGTTGTTGACTGTGAGCAGAGTGGGGTAACGGATGAACTCTGCATGTGCCTCCAACATGTAACAGTGTCAGAAATAGAATGAGCTAAACACTGTTTTATAGCATATTTAGAAACACAGGGACACTCTGCTGAGCTGCTAAACCCTGTGTTTGCATGACAGAATGCCAACCTCCATGTCTCAGTCCTGTATCGCATTAGGGGTGTTAGCATGGCACCATGGGGGAACTTCAGCCTTGCAGCAAGAACAAGGAAATGCTAAACCCTAACATATGGCTGCTCGCATCCTCCCGTTGTCTCTGCTAATGTCATTCTTAAAAACCCTGCCTGCCTGCCACCCACCATCTCAGCTGTACTTCCACAGCTGGTGAACAATGAGCTCCTCCTGGGCTGGATAAACCACATTTGAACTGTCCAATGCATGGTGTACCCTAGGGATAGGATCTTGTGCAAAAAGTGGATTTTACTTTCATGAACTACAATACACATTAGGCTAGGGCTACTTTTGTAATCCTTTGGCATCACAACATATAAAACCAGAGAGATGAATTCCTACTTAGAGGCTTACCTGTCTGTCCAAAGATAACATGTGAAATATTTCTCTACGGGGTTGATTATACATCTTATTCTGAATTTACCAACGCAAACATTTAAAATGGATACATTTGGGAATGTTATCTTCTCATGCATAAATGTGCTGGTTATTAATGGTTCTGAACGGTATTGTGCAATGCCACCACGTTGAAGTTGAGTCAGTATGGGCTTATGTTTCACTCTGGTTGTAATAGCCCAAAGAGGAAAAAAACTACAGGCATTTGTCAGTTTGAAACTCATTAAGCTTGCATATTGCACTTAAAGTCTTATGTAAACAGCTATGTGTTGTGTTATCTAATGCTGTTCCTGAATGATCCAGTTACATTACTGTCACTGTTATGTAACTCTATGGGTTAGAGAGTGCTCATCAGATACATTGCTGAGTTACAATGCCATCACTGTTATGCAACTTTATGGTTAGAGTGCTCATCAGATACCTTGCTGATGTGAAATTCAACATAGGCTAGCAGCACATTGTTTTGTGTCCTGTCCACATACAGCACAACACAATTACCCATAGGGACATATTTGCATCTGATAACATTGTGAACTAATCTCTTCGCATCTGTTGAAACAGGCCTATGATGTAATATCAGTTTATTTGCTCAGGTTTATTGACACTGAGATAAAAAGTCAATACTAAAAGGCTGAATTCAGAAAAATAAATGATTCACTCATGACACAGGACATGATATTGGACTCTGAACAGAATACAAAAATAATGTTGATGCATATTCAGGTTTCGTCACTAGTTGCCACACCCACAAGGTCATAAACCCCGGCAATTTATACAACTTCTCTTCTTGAAATTAAAATCTGATTTCAAAACTAACGCTAACATTAACATTAACCTTAACCACACTGCTAACCTTATGCCTAAACCGAACCTTAATTTAAGACCAAAAAGCTACTTTTGGTTCTCATGAATTTTTTTCGATAAAGCGTTTTTAACTTTAGGGTTGTAGTAACTAGTAGAAACCCATATTCAGGGTTGCTGGTTGAAAAACAAAATAACTACTACTGTTACATCTGTCTAACATGGTGTGACAGATTTTGAGACCTCCTCCAGCCACCCACACTGTCATAAGATGATTGATTGGTCTGATAGGACGATGCCCCGCACTTTTAGTGCTATTACTGGTTCAAGCATCCGTCATTCAAAATCTCTTTGCTTGAACTAAACACATTTCAAGCGTGAAAAAGGGAACAACGCCGGTGTCTACAAGGGGGCACAAGTGTCAGGAGGATATGTCTTTGCTAAATTATACTATTAATGTAATCGATTGAAGCTAGTTTATATTTGCAGCACAATGGTATTAAGGAAAATACTAAAATAGTGTCTTGATGTATTGATTTGGACTGGGGGTATCTCATTATGTGTACAGATGACTGATTAGTTGATGACGATAGCTGGGCCTTCACTTTCTCTTGTTTTGGCTAGCTTTCTAATTTCCCATTTGGCTAGCTTGCTGATTTCCTATTTTTGACTGTAGCTCGCAAGCTAAATCTTGCTTCGTGATTTCCTCCCTTCGTTTTGCGTGAAGGCATTGAAATGAAGAGAGTGAACAGCCTTCAAAGGTGGGTTAGCTAAAAATGTGGCAGTCAACCAATGTTTGCATTATGATGAATTTAGCTATAGATAGATAGCTGGCATTCATTTGTTCAGGCAAGTGGTCTTGTTAACGTAAGTGAACCTAGCTATTGGCATTTACTGAGCCTTATTCTTAGATGGATTGTTTGTTTGTAGCCATGAATTGAGCAGAAACATGGTAATTGTAGCATGCAGTACTATAGCCTACTAGCTACAATGTGTCCCACCAGGAAATACGATATAGCACAGGGAAATGGAATCCGGTAAAAAAAAATAAAAGAAAGTCGCCATAATTGTCCAATCATTGCTTTGTAAATAATGGTTATATGTCCTTGATGAAGGGTAATTACATGTTATCAGAGTGACGCTGAGACTCACTTTAAAATGTGTGGCAAGATTCAAAGATGATTGCATTAAGAATTAGGTGTCAGCTATGATATGACACCTTGAGTATGAACAAATCTGTTTTGGTTATTGAACTACACTAAGTGAAGTGGATCAATACCCGGTAATAGAATGACTGTAACAGATTGACATCATGGGTCTGTACTAGACAGAAATGTATAATTATGAATATCATTCTCTTCATGGTGAAGTGTCCTATACAAAGGTAGAAAAATGTAATATCCTCCTTTGCATGTTTATTCTACACACGAGCTATTATTCAAAATGTTAATCTTTTTATTTATTTAACCCTAATGAGCTCTGCCTCTATACATGACCAAATGTGGTCGGTCTGGACCAAATCTCTATCAATCATAGATGTCTATGTTTCACAAGTTTGGACATTACAGTAAATTAAAGGTATAGTACAGTATAGTGCTGCAGAGTAGAGTATATAGTTCAATACAGCACAGTATAGTCCAGCAGAGTATATTACATTATATGGTAATCTACTCATGTGCTCTACTGTACTGAACTCTACTTCCATCTCCGTGAGCAGAAAT
Source organism: Oncorhynchus mykiss (assembly GCF_057628025.1). Taxonomy (NCBI): domain Eukaryota; kingdom Metazoa; phylum Chordata; class Actinopteri; order Salmoniformes; family Salmonidae; genus Oncorhynchus; species Oncorhynchus mykiss. Next base: position 83,646,704 of record NC_143033.1, read on the forward strand.
CAAAGCTTTTGCATATTCCACATTTTTAGGATTTAAAATGGTTGAAACATGTATCTATGCCTTAATTTTTTTTTTTAAATACAGACTCTTAGCTTTCATTTGGAACAAAATGTTAAATGCTCCTATAAACTTCAGGTTATTGCTGATTGGTCCTTTTTTACATGGAAATGACCTGAAACTAAACTACTTTTCCTTTTTTTTTTTTTGCCAATCACTAAAATGTGAATGTACCAGTAGGCCTTCATGTGTTAGTTATATGCTATTTTTCTTTGGTCAATCACTAAAATGTGAATGTACCAGTAGGCCTTCATTTGTTAGTTATATGCGATTTTTCTTTGGTCAATCACTAAACTGTGAATGTACCAGTAGGCCTTCATTTGTTAGTTATATGCGATTTTTCTTTGAGATGTACTGTATGTCAGGTTCTTGTCTTCTCTTGTTATTTTCCTGCTTCCTTCAATTGGCATGGCATACTGTTGCATGAACAACACAGAACAGTGTGAGAACAGCCCTGAATCAGGATAACCTCTAACACCGGTATTGTACCAGCCCCTAGTCCTCCCTGCTACCTGCCCCACTAACACTTGCTGCATGTTGCTGTATGTTTCAGGTTCATGAACAGGCGGGCCAGTGCTAACTGCCGCTACCAGCCCACCTGCTATGAGCATGCTGCAAACTGCTATACTCACGCGGTGAGTTCACCTTCCCTAAGTGTAGGCCTACTGTACAAAGACGGGTTTTCAAATGTCAGACCTCAATTGCTCTTTTTCCCATGCTTAATTCTATTGACGGAATTCTACCTGGTGTTGATAGGGTTATGGAGAAAACACATTTGATGAAAAACACTATCATTATAAACTAGACTGAGTGTATGTTACAACAGTTGGTAATGTTAATCTGTCTCCCTTTGTCTGTACCCTGCAGCTACTCATTGTACCAGCTGTTGTGGGCATGGCCCTGCTGCACCGGCTCTCAGACGACCGATGGGAGAAGATCACAGCCTGGGTGTACGGCATGGGCCTGTGTGCCCTCTTCCTGGTCTCCACTGTGTTCCACATCATCACCTGGAAGAAGAGCCACATGAGGTGAGGAGACAGAGTAATGTTCGATCACACTAGACCAGGGGTCTTCAACCTTTTCTTGCCAAGGGACCCCCTCCCAGGCAAAATGCCGACCCAGGGACCCCACCATACTTAAGCAAATATTATGTTTTACATGTCTTATCATCAGGTGAATGGAAAGGAGAAGTAATCAACATTTTAAAGGGAATAGATTTGTTTGATTATTTTGACCTCCCCACATTATAATTGAAAGAGGAAGTGTAAACTCATAGCCTATTAGTTAGAAAGGTAACTCCAAACTCATTTTCGCTAAGAGCAGTTGCTTAGCGCTGGTTAAACAAAGGTTAGCCATGTGTTGGTAAAAATTAAAGTCCAAGCCAAGAGCTTACCAGCAGCACTTGTTGCAGTGGTAGCCTATTCACGGGTGCTTATTCAAAGCCTATGTCAGATACTTCAGTGAGTTTAATTTGCAGTAACAGGTCTGACTACCTGAGTTATATTATACAGCACCCAGCAGATAATAATTTTAATTGCATACTAGGTATGAGTGGGCAGACGCAATCAAAGGCCAATGAGAGAAAAACTGAATGCTTGGTCTTGATTCTAGGTCTGTGGAGCACTGCTTTCATATGTGTGATAGAGTGGTCATCTATTTCTTCATCGCTGCCTCCTACACACCATGGTAAGTTCTATTTCTAATACCAATTTTGATATGTCACTTATGGGATGCACCTAAGGGGCGGATCGCAAACTCGAAGGATCCAATCACACAGCATCTGTTGGAGACAGCGTGACGAATGAGGTGAGCCCCTCTCCTTCATTAAAGTAGCCACTCACCCGCCAACTGGTCATTCTCGCCTTTACCTTGCGGAAGTGACCGCGTTCACTAAAAGCTCTCCTCAGCACAACTAGATTCCTGTCTTTCTAGTGAACTGTTCTCAGGCGAACCAAGAGGTTAACGCTGACGAACTTAGAACCTCAGCTCTTGTCGATTAGTGTTGAGTACTGACCGAAAGGAACATTTTTGCTTTTTTTTTTGTTTTCAGGTAGTGCCACATGGCAAGCTACCGAGACTCGGTTAGCCCTCGCTTCGGCTAACTAGGCTAGCACACACCGTAAGGCTTTAACTAACCACTAACAAATGTCTAGCTCCTGCCGCAATGCTTAAGCTAACCTGGCTAGCTAGCTACAAAGCAAGCTAACCGCACCAGCCTTACTACCAGCAACACTGTACTATTGTTAGCTCTCTTCTCTTGTCTGGTTCAAATCTACTTTTACATGTTTGTATTAACTTCCTAAGGTTGATGTCTGCACCCCCGCGGATATCGAATTAGCATAATAAAAAAATCCCAGTAAAAATCTGTCAGTTTAAGCTAGAGATATGTTTTTTTGTTGCATTGGATGCATCTCAATCCACCGTATCCACCTATGTAACACTTCCGCATCAGCGTTGAAAGGTGACAGAGCTAGAGCAGTGTTTGTCAGACCATGACACATCCCGAACATCGGTCTTCTCACAAAATCGTCTGTAGTGTCCGAACGGTTTGGGTTACAAACTATTATTGACTGTTGGCTACGACCTACACAAGCATCTTGAGACTCGTCTGAAGTCTGTATAGCCAATCTGCCAACTTCTGTCTGTAGCGTCCGTACAGTTTGGGCTACACACTAATCTAACGTACATGTTGGTTGTTTTGGTCTAGGATGCCCACAGGCCACACAAGAATCGTCTGAAGGTCCCCGGTTGCAGTCGAAAAAATGTATGGAAGTAAATTATATATACAAAAGTATATATAATTTAAATTAGTGGATTCGGCCATTTCAGCCACACCCGTTGCTGACAGGTGTATAAAATCGACTACACAGCCATGCATTCTCCATAGACATATATCGGCAATAGAATGGCCTTACTGAATAGCAACTGTAAGTGCTGTTATTGTGAAGTTGAAACGTCTAGGAAAAACAACTGCTCAATCGTAAAGTGGCAGGCGTAGTGCGTAAAAATCGTCTGTCCTCTGTTGCAACACTCACTACCGAAGTCCAAACTGCTACTGGAAGCAATGTCAGCACAATAACTGTTCGTCGGGAGCTTCATGAAATGGGTTTCCATGGCCGAGCAGCTGCATACAAGCCTAAGATCACAATGCTCAATGCCAAGCATCAGCTGGAATGGTGGAAGGCTTGCTGCCATTGGACTCTGGAGCAGTGGAAACACGTTCTTTGGAGTAATGAATCACGCTTCACCATCTGGTAGTACGATGAAATAATCTGGGTTTGGCGGATGCCAGGAGAACGCTACCTGCCCGAAAGCATAGTAACAACTTTAAAGTTTGGTGGAGGAAGAATAATGGTCTGGGGCTGTTTTTCATGGTTCGGGCTAGGCCCCTTAGTTCCAGTGAAGGGAAATATTAACGCTACAGCATACTGTACAATGCCATTCTAGAAGATTCTGTGCTCCCAACTTTGTGGCAACAGTTTGGGCCCTTTCCTGTTTCAGCATGACAATACCCCTGTGCACAAAGCGACTTCCATACAGAAATGGTTTGTCGAGATCGGTGTGGAAGAACTTGAGCCCTGACCTCAGCCCCATTGAACATCTTTGGGATGAATTGGAACGTCGGCAGAGAGAGCCAGGCCTAATCGCCCAACATCAGTGCCCGACCTCACTAATGCTCTTGTGGCTGAATGGAAGCAAGTCCTCGCTGCAATGTTCCAACATCTAGTGGAAATCATTCCCAGAAGAGTGGAGGCTGTTATAGCAATAAAAGGTGGACAAACTCCATATTACTGCCCATGATTTTGGAATGTGATGTTTTACAAGCAGATGACCAAAAGTATGTGGACATGTAGTGTATATACAGTGCATTTGGAAAGTATTCAGACTCTTTTTCCACATTTTGTTACGTTACAGCCTTATTCTAAAATGGATTAAATAAATAAAAATCCTCATCAAGCTACACACAATACCCCATAATGGGCTCCCGAGTGGCGCAGCAGTCTAAGACACTGCATCTCAGTGCTAGAGGCGTCACTACAGATACAGCCTGTATTTGAATCAGGGTATCACAACCGGCCGTGATTGGGTGTCCCATAAGGCGGCACACAATTGGCCCAGCGTTGTCCGGGTTCTTAACTGACTTGCCTAGTTAAATAAAAATAATGACAAAGCAAAAACAGTTTTTTCGAAATGCTTGCAAATGTATTAAAAATAAAAAACCTATACCTTATTTACATAAGTATTTAGACCCTTTGCAATGAGACTCGAAATTGAGCTCCGGTGCATCCTGTTTCCATTGATCATCCTTGATGTTTCTACAACTTGATTGGAGTCCACTGAGACTCTACCTAGAGCTGGCCTCCCAGCTTAACTGAGCAATTGGGGGAGAAGGGCCTTGGTCAGGGAGGTGACCAAGAACCCAATGGTCAGCTCCAGAGTTCCTATGTGGGGATGTGACAACCTTCCAAAAGGATAACCATCTCTGCAGCACCACCAATCATACCTTTATGGTAGAGTGGCCAGATGGAAGCAACTCCTCAGTAAAAGGCACATGACAGCTCGCTTGGAGTTTGCCAAAACGCCCGTAAAGTACTCAGACCATGAGAAACAAGATTCTCTCGTCTATTATTGCCTCAATTTTCCATAAGACATACAGAGCTTTGTACCTTTACATCTGAAAACTGAATGTGACCTCTTTATTGTTGGCCTACCAGGCAGAGTTACAGGAGGATGTGGGGGAAACAACTGGATTCAGGTACTCTGAATCTGGTTTCTTGGGATGAGATCTGTATGGCTACAGATCTAAACCTCTGTGCCTCCCATAATGCCATCCAAGGCTGTGGTCATACTATGAGTCTGGCGGTGGTGGGAGAATGGGCTCTTTGGCTAAGCTTGTCCAGCTTGACAGATAAAGAAAAAGTGGACTTCCTGGATGCCCCTGTGATACCCAAGGAGTTGTTCGGCCCGCTGTCGCCGCCATGCAGCAGAAGTGCAACATGTGTATGGAAGAAGGTGAAACCTTCAAATTCTGCCTACCCCGCAAACCAGGGACAGGGCAGCAAGCTGGCCTTAGGGGCCCTGAACCCCAGTGACACAGCAGACTGCCAATACCCAGGCTAAGCTCTTGAATCAAGGCAAACCTGAAGCCAAACAATCCTTTTCGGCGGCCTCAGCAAGGTTCCGCCCTCCTAACCCCCCTAAGGGGGGCAAGAAGTGCCAGTTAAACTAGGTCACAGCCCTAAGTGGCAGAGGAGGATAGTGTGCAAAGCCTCTCTTGGGTTTAACGTAAGCTGTCCCTCCCCCTCGCGTGACAGTGGTGAGGCACATCTGTAAAAAGAATAATATGTATACACTATTCCCTTTTGCAAAAGCACACTTTTGTGACATTGCTCACATGGGAAGATGGAGGATGTGCACTCTTACCATGAGTGCCATCCCCCTTGGACTCTCTGCTTGGCACCTTATCAGGTTTTAGCCAGGGATGAAAAAGTGAACATGTCCGTTCTCCCTCTGGTCTCTTCTGACATACGGAGCAGGATGACAGATTGCCTTTTGCTATTATACCATGGCTTCCTTATTTTTCCTTGCCTTACGGCATTGTTGCCTCTGTCTTTTGCACTAGCAACACAGTAAAAACAGGCTCATGTGGGCACCTCCTCGGTACTACCACCAGGAGGCGCCATCATGAACTGAGCAAGGCAGGGGAGAAATCTTGCACCTTTCTCTGTTTTCATAGTGACAAACAGGAAATCAGGTTTCCGGGGTTCACTTTAGGGACCACAGTCTTTTTTTGGGCAATTTTATGGCAACTTAGCTCTATTGATAGAAAACTATTTTTGTTGAGCTATAGGACAGTCAGTACAGTATTCCATATTCCAAAAATAAGAGGGGGGAAATGGTTACCTTTGCTGGGCCCCAGAGCACCAAGTCCAATGCGCTCAGTCTTTTTTTTCCTTGTCCCGTTCTTACCTGTGCTTGGTTTGCACAGTCTAAGATTAGGCCAGCTCCACCTTTGCTTTCTGAACGAGCGGCTGAGGAGATCTTCGCTCATTCTAACCCTCCCTTCCGGGGTAGGGCCAAACAGACCAGACACATACAGGCAACTGCCAGAATAAAGGAAGCACCAACATAAAGTGTCTTAATAGGGTGTTGGGCCACCACGAGCCACCAATGCACCTTGACATAGTTTCTGCAAGTGTCTGGAACTCTATTGAAGGGATACGACACAATTCTTCCACGAGAGGCTTTGATGGTGGTGGAAACCACTGTCTCAGGCACCACTCCAGAATCTCCCATATTGGGTGGAGATCTGGTGACTCGCTCACACACACGCTTTAAACCCCCTATGTTTCTTTGAGACCCATGGGCAACTGGGCATTTTCATACATGAGCATGATGGGATGTTAATTGCTTAACTAACTCAGGAAGCACCTGCTTTCAATATGCTTTGTATCCCTCATTTTCTCAAGTGTTTCCTTTATTTTGGCAGTTACCTGTAGCTGATCTATTGCTTAGGATTAGGATCTGGTTAACCAGCATGTTTCCTTCTTTCTTTTGGCTACACGGGTTGCCCCCGCTAGTCATTCCATTGGCCGGTCTCTTTCGCGCAAAGAACCCCACTCGGTAACACAAAATAGCCATACCTATTGCCACCTGCAGTCCAAGAGGATCAAGCATGTTTTGCAAGAAACATTCATGCTCATATGCCTTCGACCCATTACAAGGTATCCTAGTTAACTGGGACACTCTTTGCCCCCCCCCCCCCCCCCCCGTGGAAATATTACGCCCCGGGGTGAACATGCTGGCACTTCAAACCAGTCCCTGAGAACCCGGCCTCCCCATCTATCCAGACTGACTCGAGAAGACACTGTTAGAAGCGTCAACCCTATAACGGTCTTTTGGAGACCCTGCCCCTAAATTATGATTAAGCACCACTAGGGGTGGAAGCCACGGCACACCCTCTCAAGGGTAATGCCCTATGCTTTTTCTCTCTATCCTAGGCCTGACACCCCCACTCTAAGCAGAGCGAGGTAACAGGCTTATCCCTGATCTTCGACTCCTGCAATGACCAGGTGCACCCTGGTTAGCGGAGACCACTCTCCTGCTCTATAACCAGTCCTGGTAGCCACTGTTATGCAGGGATCCACGGACACTAACATACGGAGAGATTTGTACCCTCACCCAGTAGCTGTTACCCTCTGTGCATAGCCCGTGGGAGGATAAATCTGAATGCGACAAGCCGGCCACTCAAGATCTTTCACAATCCAGAGTGCCAGTGCCCCACATACATGCCCATTGTTTGGAGAAACAGACAACGCGTTTTTTGGAGAAGTGGTGTAACCTACACAGATCATTCCTTAAATGCTCCGTATGCTTCATTGCAGGACTTTTTTTGGACAGAGGGAAGATCTCCAAACGTCCAGTTGACTGCTATCTCGCCTGTCACACAGGCCTCGACAGGTGTTATACTTCTCTTTCTAACCCGCTTTACCGTCTGCCCTATGCCTGCAAAACGAATACGCGGGCTGTACTCACTGGCAGCCAACCCCTGCAGAGGGAGGCCCCCTACATCGTTAACGGCTATATTGAGATAGTGTAGGCTATTGTATTGGAAAATATAATAGCAAGGTTACAGCCCAGAAGGTCTCATTCCACCAGAGATATGACTACCACTTGGGCACTGGTCTAAGGCATCTCCTTAGGGGAGATTTGCGCTATAGCGTGTTGGGCCACCCCTCATATGTTTTTGGTCTTCACCGACTGGATGTCACTGCACCTTCGTGGGGCATACTCCCTCAGTGTCGTAGCCTCTGAGGGGTGATGCTGTTGGAGATACCCTGGCTTCAGGGAGCATGTCTGTGTTATGGGAGTTTACTATATCCCATAAGTGACACATTGAAACAAGTATAAGAAATACAACTTTGGGTTACTTGTGTAACCCCGGTTCTATGAGAATATGAGTGAGATGTCACCTCTTTTCGCAAGAGCGCAAGAACTAGAGGCATGATTGAAAATGACCAGTTGGCTGGTGAGTGGCTCTCTTTATGGAGGAGAGGGGCTCACTTCATTCACCAATCGACCAACCTGTCTTCAACAGACGCTGTGTGATTGGATAATTCGAGCCTGTGACCCCACCCATAGGCATATCCCGTAATTGACACATGTCACTGGTATTCGCATAGAACCGGGGTTACACAAGTAATTCAAAATGATCTCATGTATGTGATGAGGATCCTGTATTTAGTATGTTTCCCTAGGCTAAAGTGTGGAATGAACATCATCTTTCTCTCCTGCCAGGTTGAATCTTCGTGAGCTTGGCCCACTCGCAGTTCACATGCGTTGGTTTGTATGGCTAATGGCTGCGGCAGGAACGATATACGTCTTCAACTACCACGAAAAGTCAGTATAATAATCTTTCTGCATTTTAATGATGCCTTTTTTGCAATGTAAATGTATATTTTTTGAACTAAATCTTCAGTGGAGTACTTGGATATGTACAGACTACGGTCTCAATGAATCCTATAACAATGAAGCTGATGAACAGGGCCATTGTTATATCTGCTAACCATCATCACTTGTTTTTGTTCTCAATTTTGTAGTTTTTCTGGTGATAAAGTAGGTCTTTTTTATATGGAATATTCTGTGTGTTTTTTGTTCTAGGTATAAAGTTGTTGAGCTCGCCTTCTATTTGACTATGGGTTTTTTCCCTGCGTTGGTTGTGACATCAATGGTAACGTACTCAGTTTTACATATTGACTTTCTGCTGTAATCTCCTTACTCAGTCACCACCCACACTCACAGCGGTAGTGGCAGTGCTGCTTACATCTGCATCTGCTGCTTGCTGTTTGCTTTGACACTCTGTTTCGAGCTCTCTGGCAGACAAATTAAACATGACCGGTTCTCCATAACTTAATTAAAATGTCCCTATAAAATCTGGAATCTGTCAATTCCACCAAACCGGCGTTTACATATGTGAAAACAGCGCATTTCTATGATCTGTGGTTAAAAAAATAAGGTCCTAAAAAAAATGCTTCTCTGTGACATCACAGGGTAGGATTAAAAGGGAAAAACTGATTTTCAAAACCTGCAATGAGTTTCTTGCCCAAGGGAGGGTATTTTCTTACTCCCCACGTCTCCGTCAATCTCATAGTGTTTGAAAATCACTGTTTGTAAAATGTTTAAACTTTTGATGATGTCATCGGGTAGAACTGTTCACTTCCTTTTTTTTCTATAAAACTTTGAAATGGGCCGTTGACACTGGAGTTGTGCTGGAGATAGTGAAAATGAGGTTGGAAAGTGGTGGAGTTGTTCTAAGGTGCTCTATCGCTTTGCACCTTTGTAATGCCTACCGTCATCTGGTGTTCTTGCAAAAACATCATGTTAATGTGTGTATTAGTGACTTACTATACATTATCAGTAGCATCCATCGCCAAGTCGTAGTGATCACAGCCTCCATCACCACCCTTCACTTGTGTACCACTATATCCCTCAAACTCAACTCTGGACCTTGAAGCCAGTCCCACTGCGTTTTTTATTATTCCCCTCTAATCAGGGTCTGATTTAGACCTGGGACACCAGCTGTGTGCAATTAATTATTAGGTAGGACAGAAAACCAGCAGACTCCGGACCTCGTAGGGTAAGAGTTGAATAGCCCTGCGCTATATGATCAGCAGAATATCTGTTGTTCAGCTTCCTATGCCCCCCTGTGGACTTCTTGTGGTAGTTCACTCAGACTCCAAAGGTTTTTAGGGTTTGTATTACTGTACTATATTCTAGTCCTTTACATGAGATTTTCCCCCAAATTTTCCACAGAACAACACGGATGGACTGTACGAGTTGGCCTGTGGGGGACTCATCTATTGCCTGGGCGTGATCTTCTTCAAGTCGGACGGGGTCATCCCGTTTGCCCATGCCATCTGGCACGTGTTTGTGGCGCTGGCTGCAGCCGTGCACTACTACGCTATCTGGAAGTACCTCTACAGGAGTCCCCCTGCTAATACTATTCGGGACGCCTGACCCCCACCGCATCAAGTAGGCTAACTGAAAACACATTGCCCTCCAGTGCCTCTCGACATAGGCACCAGCAAATAAAAACTCCCACAACTGCCCACCGAGGATGCATCCACAGCCGGAAAGTTTACGAAAACGACCATGCATTGTTTACTGTTTCCAGGTAGGGAACAGTTTTTCGGTTTATCTTTGACTGTACAAACGTTGAACAAAGGTTATTTGTAATTCTGTTTTTGTACGACTATTATTTATTTGGAACCCCAAACAACTAAAATGATCAACCTTTGACTTCCATTTGGAAATTGTTCTCATCTTCTACACATAATGAATGATACGTTGGGCTGAGTTGATATCAGTGCTTTGTATCACTTCACATTCCATACTTAGTATCTTCTGTCATTTGTAGTGATTTTGTCAGTCATCTTATTGATTGGAAAGCAGTTGGGAAGGACATTCAATTGAGTTGGGCTTTTCACTCTGAGGTAAATGTGCACGGTACACATTGGACACAAAATGTCTGAATCAGTATTTATCAGTATCTAAGTGCAGTCTTATTTTTCAGAAGCACTTTTGTATGATAAGAACCACAAAGAACCATTGGATATGATGTTTAATAAGTACTCTGATTTGTGTAATTGTATTCTTTCTCACAAATATGGAGCCTTCAGAAGGTGAGTATTTGAGTTGGTATAGTTTTTAAAAAGGGTTTCTGTGATTGGACTGAACTTCCAGAAAGATACAATATCTACAGTACATCTGAGATGTCCTGTACTTCTGCACATATCACTGCTGCCACTTTAATGGTATAGTAGATAGTTCCATTATATCACACACTTCCTGATTTAAAAACTCTTCACATCCTAAATTACCCTTCTGTTCTTTGTATTCATTTGAACCTGTTATGTGTTTTTGGGTCTTCAATGGTACTCCATTCCCTACCTTTTCTTTTGAGGAGTATTTGCCATTTCAGTTGAGAAACTATGAAGACCAGTACCATTATACTATGATGTTGAATTGATTGAGAAACGTGTCATGTACAACCAACCCTATAATGATTTTTAATGGTTGGTAGATTTATCCATTTTTAGCTTTCTCTTTTGTTTCTCACAAATGTTCCTTGTGTAAAACACTGTACAGCCCTTGGTGAGCATGCCTTTTTGTTTTCCCCTCCCTGACATTTTGTTAGCTATGCTAAGTGGAGAAGTCAGATGATTTTTGTTATGGATTGTAGCCATTCTGAAATGTCTTGCTCCCTTTACCACAATGTTTTGTAATATTTGTACATTCTGTTTTGGCACATGATCCTGTACTGGCCTTTTTAGGGAAGACATCCGCTTCTTGTTAACTCCCTACTTTATCCATTGGGTGTATTGGTGCTGTACATATAGAAAACAATGTTCACTCTGTAAGAAATAGGTTACTAATGTGTTGATGAAAAATGAATGCCCTCAACATTGTTCCTTTCTTCTCAGTTTGTCCATGTCTTGTAAATGTGTACTAGATCTATAGGTTGAAACTATAGCTGACCTCTGGGGGCTTGTCACAGCACTGTGACCTCTGGGGGCTTCATACAGACAGAAAACACATTTCTCCATTGTTCTGTGTAGGAAACCAAACCTTCATTAAAGGAGTTGCATTTCCCCTTAGCTCATTTCCTCCATGGACAGAATGTTAGCCAGACAGTGTCCCAGCAAGAGACCTTCCAATCACTGACCTTGATGCTTGAGACAGCTGCTGGGCCTGGGAGCTTTTTGATCAATCAGACTGGCAGGTGGATGAGGAAAACACACAAGCCACTGAAACGTTGATACCAGCGGTTTCATTCATTTAGTACCATGTCTTGAACATACCACAACTGACCTTAACCCAGCCACCTGTAAATGTTTTTTACTCCTTAGAAATACTGGTTATGTGACATTACTTTCCTAAATGTATGCTAAACATTAGGAACAACTTCCTAATATTGAGTTGCACCCTTTTGACCTCAGAATAGCCTCAATTTGCTGGGGCATGGCCTCTACAAGGTGTTGAATGCTTTCCACAGGGATGTTGGCCCATGTTGACACCAAAGCTTCCCAGTTGTCAAGTTGGTTGGATGGTTGGGTGGTGGACCATTCTTGAAACACACAGCAAACTGTTGAGCATGAAAAATACAAACCGTTGCGCCCGCCACCGACTACCATACCCCCTTCAAAGGACCTTAAATCTTTTGTCTTGCCCATTCACCCTCTGAACAGCACAGATACACAATCCATGTCTCAGTTGTCTCGAGGCTTAAAAATCCTTCTTTAAACTGTCTCCTCCCCTTTATCTACACTGATTGAAGTGGATTTAAAAAAAGTGACATAAGGGATCATAGACTGACCAGGTGAAAGCTATGTCATGGAAAGAGCAGGTGTTCATGTTTTTTTATAAACCGGGTGGTTCGATCCCTGAATGCTGATTGGCTGAATGCCATGGTATACCATGGGTATGGCTAAAAATGACTATTTACTTGTCTAATTACATTGGTAACCAGTTTATAATAGCAATAAGGCACCTCTGGGGTTTGTGCTATATGGCCAATGTACCATGTCTAAGGGCTGTTCTTAGGCACGACACAACACCTCCGACGACCTTATTGCTTAAGTACTATATAGACTCAGTGTATACAGTAAACAGTTTGAAAATGTTTGACACTAGCAGAAATAAGTGTGACACTCATCAAAAGAAACAGAAAATACTTTATTAGACACTATGAATTACAGATCGGGAGGCCAAGGACTGAATATCATATGTTATGCATTCATTCCATGACAAACAAGACAGAATACTCCTTTCATTGTGTATCTATGTACCCTCTGTGAAACAGTCCATTGGTGTTGCCATTAATACAATGGTAATTAGTTAATTGTAGCGTTTTAAATAAGTAAAAAGACAATTGTAAATATATAGAATATTTGCTGCATTAGATCTGAACCTATTCAAGTGGTGATAATGACAATACGTCGCTGAGAGACTGAGGAACAGTCAGTGTATTCAAGGCACTGGAATAGACTCAGAATTATGGTTAGTTTTTTCCATTCATGGGTGAGGTAGTGAAGTCACTCTACGGGAAGGTATGTGGGCAATGTGTGGACTGGTAATGGCTTTATCCTATTCTTTCATATGGTACGTCCATGGTACAGAATAGCATGTTAAAGTACATGGACACAGCTAACAAAACCCATATCTGTACGGATGGGCTATAGAAATGTGAATAAGGAAAACCATCTTCAGCCATTTCTCTACAGCCAAAACATAGCTCTACCTGCAACAGGTAGGGAACACTACACTGTATTTGGTCAATTGTGAATTTAATGAAGTATTGTAGCAGAAATAGAGAACTCAGTAGTGTCATTGAGAGTAATATCACTCAGGCAGTGGGGCTTACTAGAACTGCGAAGGTCAAACAAGCAGACAAACAGCAGCTACAGTAACCTGAAATGGCCCTCCCCTTCATTGTAACATCGTTCTAACTAGTGAGCATAGATGGCTCCAAATATTAGTTTATATCAGAATATGACTAAAGGTAAACCTTTTCAGTTTTACCATCAAAGGACTCCGGTGACATATTTTGGCTGAGTGAAGGGACCCATTACAGGAATCTTCTTGAGACACCTAGTGGTGACATCGATGACAATCAATAGCAATAGAGACCCAATAGTGGGTCTCTTCAGAAATCGATTAAAGATAATTCCATACATTCCGTCCTCCATACTCACAACTTTATTTCATGTTAACGTTGGGGAGACTCGAGCTTAAAGCACTACGATTCCATGACACAAGGAACTAAAGGTTACTGACGGCTAAATCTATAGTATATAACCAGGATACAGGAGTGTCTTTCCAATAATGCCCAACAGTATCCGTTACTGCTGCTGGATTTGGAGGAATCTCTGTAATACTACCACATTGTTATGGTTAAGATAACCAATATAGTAGTGTTTTGCTTTCTTTGAGTAATGTATTTGTATTCTTTAATAATAATAATAATAATAATAATAATATTCTGGATTCTGTGCCTTTAAAATACATAGCCAGTAATGTATAGGAAAAATACTGTACAAAAACCCCCATATAGAATATCTTTATATAAACATCTCTTATAACCAATGTATCATCTCTGTACTGAATCTTTTGGTTTGTAGTAAACTAATTGTTTGGGATAACCACAGTACTGGACAACACCATCCTACTTTTTTCCCCCGACATCTTTTACATTCATACAGCCATCTTACAGAAGAAGGCAAACACATATCTACAAAAATACAGATATCTCTATTGATTATTAAAAGAACCACTCTTGTTAATCATGCTAAATAAAAAGGAAATAATTCAACCACTTTGCGATTAGCTTGAGGTTTGTGTTCTGAGAAATCATGCCGAAATATTCAAATAAAAACCATGAGATGATAATAATAAGAACAACATCAACGACACAAATAGAAGCCATAATAATAATAACAATTAACAATTGAATATTTCAAAAACTTCATCTGTCCTTAACAGAAAATATACATAAATATCAGGCAGATTAGACTGAGGAACATTGCACCAGGGCAGATTGTGACACGTGTTAGAAGATTGGTGCAGAGAGGGTTAGCGGAGTTGTGGTTGTGGAACAGGCTGCAGCAGAGAGACCACTGAGCACAGGGTGGGAAATCTGTCCACCATCACCATGCTAGCTAGCGCAACTCCCAACAGAAAATGACCGTGCCGTGCAACGCGAGACTAGAGGGTTGTGGGTTCTACTGGAGACCAAGAGGTGCTCTGATTGGGGAATCGGTGTGGGAGGAAAAACTTGGTAGCATGAATTAATATAGCTTTGGAAAAGATTATTGCTCAATGTGTGATAGAAAAGAATCGCTGGTTTTTCTTTCCAACTGTACAGTTATACTGAGGTTTGAGAGAGAGGTTAAGTGCTAACAAGAAAATATTAAAATCACAAGAGTAGCTTATAGTCCTGATGTGATGAACTGATGTTACAGCTCTGCAATAGAACAACAATGGACACGAAAATGTATAATATTAACAGAAGTACAATAACATAAACAAATTGCAATACGAATGTATGGTACAAACCGTTTGAGAAAGGATGCTACAGGAAGGTACAGGACATAACAACAGACAGGAACAGGGTCTTAGGTAGGAGGAGAATCCCTCTGAAAACAGCACTGGAAGAACATAAGGATGGGGAGGGAGATACATTACAACAGCTCTCAGTCCTGATCACATGTATAAAACAGGTGAAAAAGGGGGAAAACAAACAGCATGGCATCATTTACAAAATGAACAGTGGAAAGAGGGGACAGGGTAGGGATCCGGAGAGTAGGTTGTTGGCTCATTAACACTCAAAGTGCCTTCTAGTACTTGAAAGAGGAAAGTGTGTGTGCATACTGTACATACATACTCATACCCCATGTACATGTGTGTACATGAAGGGTGAGTGAGAAAACAGAAGGAACAAACTAACGGATGCCAGTGACAGAATTCAAATTCCAAATGATAGAATCATGTAGGATTATAATGTACAGGGGTGAGGGGCTGGTGTGTGTGGGTGTGTGTGTGTGTGTGTGTGTGTGTGTGTGGGGGGGGGGGGGGGGGGGGGTGCCACCAAAAGGGAGGCACATTGTCCTTTAAACTCTTGGGTGAGGGGGTAAGAGGGAAGGGTGTGGCGTGGATGTTGGTTTGGGGAGGTTCACAGGGGCCCATGCTGAGCCTCGTATTTGGCCACAATGTTCTTGGTGCGACCCAGTTCCTTCCTCAAGTCAGCCACCTCTGAGCGAAGTGCACCGTTCTCCTTCTCTAGGAAGCCAGCCCGGATGGCAATTTGGTTCTCCTTCAGTCGCCTGGCATCTCGTGATCTTTTGGCTGCTACGTTGTTCTTTCTGCGTCTGGCCCAGTACTTGTCATCCTGGAAAGTGAGGTGAAACACACTGTTGTGATTCATATATTTTTTTTCACACTACCTGTGGTATTGTAAAATTATAAGTGATTCACCTGAGTAATAAACCGTATTCCAAACCTATTATTTATGTCAGCACGCATCTCATTTTCACTTATCACATTTCCATAACGTTGTTTAAAACTGCCTGACACGTTCAACCTCCTTTGCACCCTGCAGGAAGCCATCTTACCTCAACAAACAAAATAGTACATGTGATACACCTCTTCCATCAACATCGTATGACCTGGGTTAAGAGTGAATGACCACGGCTAAACCTGTCAATCTAAATCCTGGCCAAGTTCGCCTCCTCCCTATCAATACTGAAAAAGCTGCCGGTTTGGGTTTGCGCCAACGCTCCTCCTCATATTGTGGTTTAAAATACTTCTGGTTATTTAGGTGGAATAAGTCCACTTGCTGCTTACATAACATAAGAAAACATGGTACTTAAAGTTTTTGGCTAAACAAGTGGCGAACCCTTTCAACCTTCCACATAAGTAGGCTCCAGGTAGGTTACCTTGAGATCTTCGGGGATGAAGATTTTGCGTGCCTTTTTGATCATGGGCTGTGGTTTGAGCTCCTCTGGGGCGAACTTGCGTTTTCGGGGGTCAAACATCTCCTGTCCAGGTACGCTGGACAGAGCCAGGTCTGCAGGGTCGGGCTCGTAGCCAACTGGTACTTGAATAGACTCTGGATCGATGGGGCTGGGGGTGTTCCTGGCAGCTGAGGGCAGCACTGCAGGAGAAAGGAAAAGGAAAACAGGTTAGAGGGTCTGCTGAATTACATCTGGGCACTGTTAAGAAGAGACTGTGCTCTCAAAGAGCAGGCTTTGAGGTGCAATGGTCCTTCAGAAAGTAATGGTTAGAAATTAGGCCTTATTAGACCTCAATTGGTTTCCTTAAAATGAAGGTTCTAGAATCTGCCATTAAATGTAATATAAAAAGCTATGACAAAAGTCATTAGTACCCCCCTCACCTCCTACCCCATACCAGGTGTAGTAGGGGTACTTTTGAATTCTCAAAAAAGCCCCCTTTAAAAAGACCCAAGGAGGGCACTTAGGGGGAAACTAACACATGTGTGCCTGTTTACATCATAGTATTCTGCCATTCTGTTCTGTATCATGGTTGTGCTTTACAAAGCTGATCCTCTAGAACTGGGGTGTCAAACATACATCCCAGTCCAATGCGGCCTACGGGTGATTTGAATTTTTTTTTTTTAAATCTCTCATATTTGTTTTTCAACAGGACAATGACCCAACACACTTCCTATTTGAACAAGAAAGAGTGATGGAATGCTGCATCAGATGACCTGGCCTCCACAATCACCTGAACTCAACCCAAATTGAGATGGTTTGGGATGAGTTGGACCGCAGAGTGAAGGAAAAGCAGCCAACAAGTGCTCAGCATATGTGGGAACTCCTTCAAGAGTGTTGGAAAAGTATTCCAGGTGAAGCTGGTTAAGAGAATGCCAAGAGTGTGCAAAGATTTCATCAAAGCAAAGGGTGGCTACTTCGAAGAATCTCAAATATAAAATATTTTGATTTGTTTAACTCGTTTTTGGTTACTACATGATTCCATATGTGTTATTTAATAGTTGATGTCTTCACTATTATTCTACAATGTAGAAAATAGTAAAAATAAAGACACACCCTGGTAGGAGTAGGTGTGTCCAAACATTTGACACTCACTGACTGACTGACTGACTGACTGACTGACTATATATATATAATTATCACCGAAATGAAAGCTAGACAATCAGGGAGCATCAGAAATTCAGAAAACAGAGGACTACAAGACTATTTGTTGCAAATTTTGACAGCAAGGAAATATAACACATTTTTTGTGTGGCCCTCCGGACCTCGTTGATGACCATATGCGGCCCCCGGGGAAAGATTAGTTTGACACCCCTGCTCTAGAATCAATACCAGCCTTGCATGTGAAGACGGACTATATTCTTATGTCCGTCTTATTCTATACATGCTCATCAAGTCAATGATTATTTAATCTAAATAATTCTACAACTGCCCTTGCCCACAGGGAAGCAAAATAAATGTGGTTGCACCTTTTAACCAACAGGTGGAGCACAGAGAACACACACACACACACACACATTTACTGACACACAGACAGACAGACAGACAGACAGACAGACAGACAGACAGACAGACACTCACAAACAAAGAAGATATGTTATTTAAGCCTTTTTGTGGCCCTGTTATCAGTGCCTCTAGTCAGCTGAGCTCAGGCAGACAACAACATTTTGTCTGTAAATTGACTTAAGGCAACCTCCTTGTCAGCCAGCCTCAACATGTGCCTCTGCAATCTCTCTGTGGATGTTACGTAACACCTAATAGATTTCTATTGCACAGAGCAGCAGGTCAGCAGTTGACACGGTTTCACATTCTACCCTTCATCATTCAGTGGATTAGCAAGCAGAACTGAAGAACTTAATTGGATGGCTTCATCAAATCAGCTGTAATTTGATTGGTGGCTGGCGGTGAGCATCTTATGACAGTAAGCTAATAGAGCCCAATGTCAGTGTATTTACCTGAGATTCATCCACTTAAACAGCTTGACAATTACAACGACTCACAAAGGACTACAGCCTTTTGTAGTTGGTTTGAAAACGTAATGAGGAATGAAAGAAATACAAATTCTTCCTGCTGACGGTGAAAACACTTCACTCAAACAGAATTCAAAGGCCGACATTTTAGGTCACTTCCTACGTCACGACCCAGCTTCTCTGTGCTTTAAGCTGGCTACGGCCTTAAGCCTTCTGACCTTTGATCACAGCAGCATTTCTAGCTCCAGCCAGTCCTGGTTGAGATTTAAGCCAAGGCCAACATACAGGTCTGACTTGCTTGTATGTTAAGCAGAAGGAAGTAAGACAGCTACTCCAACCCTTTCAGAAGAGAAAACAAATATGTAGGAATTTAGTGAAAAAAATATGGATGAATATGTATGCACGCATACATAAGTTGCTCTGGATATGAGCATCTGCTAAATTGCTAAAATGTAGACACGCAAGCATGACAACTACACTCTAGCGTCACCAGTGAATCATTGTATCAGTAGTCACTGACACATTAAGCTAAAATGGCTGGCCATCCAAAGTGGTACTTCAGCAGGGGTCCAATTCAATGCCTAATTTTAGTGAATTGTCAAGAACACGTTGGCTGCATATTAGTCCCCAACAATGACAGGCCACTGACTAACACTGTCAGCTTAGTGCCAAGCTACTTACAAGGGCTAAATCAGACGCTGTCCAAAACAATCTGTCAAAAGTATTTCACCTATATAAATAACAAGCACTATGGCCCAAACATCTTATCACTTTAACCATTAATTCTGACCAGATTACTGGAGTAAAAATACAGTGACTGGCTAAGAGTGGCCTGGTGAAAAGCCTGGCTGATAGTGCCCTATAGAATTTGGCTGTGACCTCTCCTCTACGAACCTCCAATAGGAAGAGACAACACACACCCGTCTGACAACATGTATTCAACGTCCACCAAAAATAGATAGAAGGTAAGAGCTCTGCGTCTTGTTCCTTCTCCTGTAGGTAAATGCTCAGATTTGCATTGTGTGGGTGGGTAGTAGAACCAGTGCAGATGGGATGGAGGGCTAAGATGGCTCTGACCTGACTCTCACCTGCATGTTCTTCCTCTGACTGCTGGACAGTCAGGAGAGAAACTCAAACCCTCTTTAAAATGGTTTGATTTTCATTAACATTTTAAGCTTGACCCCTAAGGAATGACAACATCGAGTCTGTGCCTTTTTCAACCAATCTTCAAAATGAAGTGTGAGCTAGTCGGGGATTCCTATTATTGTGTTAAGTGTTTACTGTATATTAATGTGATGCTAAACAACATGGAGTCAACAGGACTAACCACAACTCCCCCTTATCTGTTTACTATAGGGAGAGGATTTCCATAGGTACCACACACCTTTTCAGACAGTCACTTCCATGGCACACAAGTTTAGACCTGACCTTTGACCTTGTCTACATTCCACTTCCCTTCTGGCCCCTGCCAACAATAGACCGTAGGCCCCTTATTGAACCAGCAGTGGGACCCGCCCATTGCTAACTCCACTGGATATCTGTTTTGATAACAAAGCTATCTCAGGCTGCATTGTGCTTGCATGCAATATGGAATTGGGAGGTTGGTGGGGCGGGCTAGGCTGGAGGTGTATGTGATAGCAGTATAGCCTTGACCATGTGATCTCATCAGGGTTCAGCCTGTGGCTCTACTATGGCTCCGACTGGGATCTGTCTGGTGAGGGACAATTAAAGGAAGGAGGTGAGGGAGAATTAAAGGAAGGAGGAGAAACTCATGCCATGACAAGCTCCCGTTAGCAGTGGGGCTACACATGGCGGATGCATGTGTCTGTCAGGAAGACCTAGCCGTACATGTGAGAGGGAATGTGCATAACGGCGAGAAGACAGGCCCTGTGAAATTGTACCAGACCAAAAAAAAAAAAAAACACAAACACGCTCACTCGCACTGAGAAAAATGTACATGCACGTACACCCTCACATGATGGGATTCTTTGTACTGTAACTGTACAGATGTAATTCTTTGACATGAGTGACAGACTTGTGTCCGGATGTACTACTACTTCCTGTGGTGAGGCCAAAAACTATTTACAGTACCACGTCAAGGTGTGTTCCCAGCTTTTTTCTTTATTTTTTTACTTTGTGAAAGCAGCGGGGAAATAAATACTGAGAGGAACATTGTGGTCACTGTACGCACACTGAGGAAGGACATACTGTGTATGGCATGAGTAATAATGTCATCATTAGAAACAAACTATTACACTTGTCTGCGACTACTTTTAAGGGACAAGCTAAATCATCTTAAAATGTGTCAAACAGAATGTCATACATCAGAAGAAAGTTGTGAATGTTTTTGTTTTTTCCCCATGGCAATTGTGAGGCTATTTTTGGAATGGATGGGAATTTAGGGCATTTGCAATTCCTTCAAATGTGATTGCAAATCACAGTAAAAGCATGCTGGGTGGATCAGAGTAATAGTGGGGGGGGGGGGGGGATTGATACAGTAGAGTATCGTAATATTAATACTATTTATGACAATATTATATCAATTTTATGACTCCAAGTATCAATTCTCAACAACAAACCTTTTTTATATTTTCTGTTAGGTAGTTGACGTTAGCTGGCGCTAGTCGGCTGTACCAAAACATTGGTATTTCTCCTTCTATAGCGTTGGCCTCAATCTTCTTTTAAAAATGGTGAGCCAACATGTTTTCAGCACTTTTATTTCCATGACGGATCAAAACTAGTTTTTATCATGGGTCTCTCGTGTCCCCCTGCAGCAGACATAGTGAGCAATATGTCATGAACATCAAATCAGAATACATATAGAATCGCAATAAATATCGTATTGGCACCTAAGTATCACGATAATATCATTTCATGAGGAGCCCTGGTAATTCCCAGCACTACCATTTAAGTGGTAACTCATATGAATTCAAGTCCACTACACAGGCCAGTTTCACTAGATCGCCATCACTGTTCACGTCGGGACATGGTAGATCATTAATGACTAAGATGAAAAACCTTTGGACATACATAGGTCTATTGGAATAAAATGCAGCAGAATGTGTTTTGTGTGAGAGTTCAACTTCTATTCAATCTGAGGATGTTTACTGATAATGGTGTCAACTCATATCCGGAAAACCTCAAGAAGTATGGGACAACAAAAAAAAAATATAGGTCCCACCGAGCAGAGACATTGTAAACATGAGCTTCTGTTATACACTGGAACATTATAAAAAGGCAGGTTTCCATACAGTGTGGATGTGATTATAAGGATTGTTTTTGGCACACTGTGCTCTACCAACAATGGTAATGAGAAGATATCACACACACACACCAACCAAAATACGTACCAAAGTTACTATAACACAAACCAATGGGCACACAGAAATATCCCCTTTAAACATATAACATAACTGATGTGATAACACCTTATTTATACATTTTTATTAACTAAAACAGGGTCATAAAGACAACTACCATCCTCATCATGAATTAACTCGTTTCAAAATAAAACAATTACAGGCAATAGAATCACTGTTTTCCCCTCGACTAGAAGATTCAGATAGGATGTCCATTATTTAGCAACAAAGAATTGGCTAGCACAAACCAGATTACATCTGCCTGCTCCAACAAACACACCAATTACACTGACCATCTTTATTCACTCCCCCACTTTCAAGAGGCTGAAACCATGACAACTAGCCTTATGGAAGATGTTTGCCTTGGTGATGCATGTAAATAAGGTATGTTTATCCTCACACCTCAAAATAACAGGGTACCAGGAATGTGCGTTTCATTAAGGAGGAACGTTTAACTTTTTTCTGGTTGTCTCTTCAGTAGGCAGCAACAGATAAGTCAAGATTCACCTTAACCAAACAAAGCATTGCGTGCCAAGCAACAAAATGAGCCTAATCTAAATCAATATTGGAATGTCATCGGGAATGTAGTAAAACTGTAAATGTTTGTTGACAAAAACTACACAGTTGAGGGATCAAAACTACAACCCACCCAAGTTGTACAACTACTGTCCCTCCAGTTTAACTTTCTAGTACTTGGCACAATGCCACTCAAGCGCCAAAGTCCAGGGCCAGAACTGTAGAAGAAATGTCCTAGCATACACAAAGCCCCTGAATTAGCCTAAATACGGAGAAACCTCTATCTGTGCTTTTGGTCAGAGTGGGATGGGGTATACAGTAAAGGAGAAAGTTCAGTGTTGAGAAGACAACCTGGTCATGATATGCGTGCTGAGTACACCAGGTCGACAAACAGCGCCCGGGGCATATTATTACAAAGCGTAACAACTAAGGCTTTGACCATAGAGATTTGCCCTAATTTGAGAGCTATAGGAGGGTTGTGTGTGTGCGTGTGTGCATTTGGTTGACCTTGCAGATGTTAGCCCTCGTTTGAGAGTGTTCCTGTGCTGTGTGTGTGCCGTGTGTGATATGGTATTTTACCTGCTCTGGCTGGGGGGCTCTGGAGACAGTTCTGGGAGACCATGGTTGTATGAACAGAGATAGTGGCGTGGCTATTGAGGTCGACCACAGAGGGTATGGGGGGTGCAGGGGAAACCTGCTGGATAGTGGGCTGCCGGGACTGCTGTGGCTGGTTTAGGTTATTCTGAGCTGGGTTTGCGGGGATGCCATTCTCTGACAGAAACTCTTCCAGGTCCATGTACTCCAGCTGAAAGTTGTCCCCATCATATGGCAAGGTCTTGTCCCACAGGGTTGGCCCTAGGAAGGCCGACTGTGGAGTATTGGTACCGCCTTCCTCATCCAACTTTTTCTCATCTTTTCCAAAACCTGCAAATATTTGGAGACAGTCATATCAAGGTTAGACCAAAACAGACAAACAATGTCAAAACAGCTAAGCCAATAAAAGGCCAAGGTTTTAATATATATATATATATATATATATATATACACACACATACAATATCTAAAGCCCCTGTGTTGTTGATTAAGCATATACTTGAGGCATATTTGAATGTTTATATAATTGATGCAAATAGATAAATAACCAAACTACAGTAAACACCCCATCAACTCCAAAAGCAAAAGTACCTTCTAGGGGACAACCTCCAGTCTCAGGAAATATATTTTAATTTCTCTTCAACCTATTTCCAGAAGTTTTAAAAGAGTTTTATAAGTACTAAATGGTTTCTAGCCTGGCTAGTCTTCGGAATACTAACTTTTTACAGTAGATTACAAACTTCCCACAATGTACTACTGTTGGACTTGCTTTTGCCCTTTAAAAGTATTTTTGTAGTAGTGTTCAAATTTTTGTCTAAGTTGTTGGGAAAGTTGTCAAAATGTCAGTTCTTTTTAAAAGTTTAGATAGAATGTAGTTGATGTGGTTAATAAAACAGTGGTTGTTTGATTGGTAGAATATATTTCTGTTCTGATTTAAATAGCAGAGAAGTAGACCAAGATGCCATATCCTCTAAGTGTTTGCCTAAGTTGTTGGGGAAGTGGTCAAAGTAGCTGATGTGTCAAAAGTCTAAATGTTTACTTATTGTCTCATGGTAGAAATGTGCTCACCCAGTGCTATAAATGTTACATTTCTGAAAGTTATATGACAGTTAATTCAACAGTGGGAAGTTAGCTTAACGAATGCAGTGGATAACCATTACTAAAACAGCTGTCACTTTTGATCAGAAGAAGATAACACATTCAAATCTGAAATCAGAACAGAAATGCCACGACATCAGAGTTGACTTCGATACCAGGTTTAGTATCACTATACTCGACACCAAAATGATACCAATTGAAAAAAAGAAAAGGTATTAGCCAAAGTCACAGAATGGTTATTGATCCAGATGGATCTTTTGAGTGGATTATCATTACATTTGAAATGTTTAAATAAATGTCACCTTTTTTTTAACCAATCAAACTACATAACATTATGATCATCATTTATTTGAATGGTAAATCTCTAGTCTATTGATAAACTGGGTAAATCGTGATGTAGCCTAGGCCTATTTACAATACAAGGGAATGCATATTCAATAGGAGCGTGTCCATGCATTGAGTTATTGAACCTTGTTTTGGCTGATTTCATTGGGCTACAGATGAAAACCAATCTGTTTCCCTTCCATTTGGGACTTATTTTAAAGTATGCAGGTTCTCTTTAAGACCCATGACGTCATTCACACACACCTTTGAAAACATTTATTAACAGTTTCAACATTTCTACATGCTGTTTTTCATTATTCAAGTGTGTTAACTTATGTGCCGCATAAGTGGTGATGCAGCTCAGACTCCCAGTGGTTCCTCCTGACAGGCTTGGGCTAGCAATGAGTAAGTGGAGCAGGCATGGTGCTCTCGCGCTATAAGCGGACATCGGCTACGCTGATTGACAGACTTGATCCTCTCTCAATCCGTTGACGACATGAGACATGACAGAAGTACCAAATATAACAAAAATTCTAGTACACAACCGTTTTTCAGGTTCTAGTATACAAAAAGTACTGAAGTTTCGGTATATCGTGAAACACGCATTTGAATAGCAGAGAAGTAGACCAAGATCTCATTTTGTCTAAAGTGCTGGGGAGCTCCGCAAATTTTTTTTTTTTTTTTAAATACAGAAAATGCAGTTGATGCGGTTACTAAAACAGCTGTATCGTTTTATCGCAAGAATATATTTTTGTTACGATTTCAGATTTCAATTGCAGAGAAGTAAAGGAAGATTCCATACGCCCTAACTTTTTGTCTAACTTGTTGGCAAAGTGTCAATGTAGCTGATTGTTGTCACAAGTTATTGTTCACAGTGCATAGAATGTTGGATGTAATGATGTCACAATGGGACCATTAGAATGTTGAAATCCCTTTAGAGTGGATGGAGGACAAAACGAAGGGCAAAAAGCTTTATAGTTTATAAAGTGTAAAGGACATCCAAAAGTTGTATACAAGCACACTGGTCCTGACCACTCTGCACTTTTTTAAAGTTTGAATGACGTTTCTAGCTTAAACGGTGTACGAAAAATAGCATTCCAAATAATAATAAGTACTGTATGACAAAAACTTGCAGCGGGACGTTTTCTGTCGTAAGTCAAGTGAATTAAAGGGATAGTTGTTACACTGTATCCTTATCAGGCTGGAGCTGTCATGCTAGGAATGTATTTTGACATTTAACGAGAAAATTGCAACCATCATGGATCATACTGTACTCCTTCCCGATCTGGCTAGATGTAGTAGTACTAATACATTACACTTAATGCGGAAATCAGCAGTATAAACAATAAAGCGAATCCCCCGACACTGGTTCGGTAAAAAGCTGAGGGATGGGGCTGAGAAATGTAACCACTCAAATGCATAGACTTTAAGAGTTAGAGTTGTGGATACAAGGATTGACCATCCATGATATCAAAATTATAGTTTTAACCATGTTGAGGCTATATTGTGTTTGTTTACATTTTCATTGTTTACAAACATTGGAGTAAAACATTCTTATATTTGGGGTTCTGATGAGTTATGACAGTTGAACTAAGCTCATGAGGCATTTATAAGTTATACTCTTCAAGAATCAATTAATGTATAAGTCCAAAAGTGGATGTAGCAACAGTGATTGTCCGTTTAATTTACACTTGAATCAACGCCCATTCTTAGTAACTAAAGGTGAGAAACACCGGGCTACTGAAATATTGTAGCCATCGGAGACGTTGTTTTTTCTGCATTGTATCTTGCTTGCTCACGCGCTGCAACACTGACAGATCATGCTTGAAAGCGAGAACGACAAAACAATCGTCTCAAAAATGAATGTAAACTTCCACGTAACAAATGATTTGATGTCTGCGTTTTGTTTACCTTCTTCATGATGAAATGGCAGCTTCATTGGATTCTCCAACAAGGATTTCAGTACGCCATTAGTTGGAGGTTGGAAAGATGAGTTTAAAGGATCAGGTCTGGACATTTTCTCCATTGGTCTGGAGGACGATAGTATAGCGTACAATTGCTGTTATTCCAAAAGAAGACCCACGTTTGAAAATATGTTAAACAAACACCAAACCTCAATGCTTGACCCAAATTGTAGTTCAGACCGAGAAATTGATATCCGCGCAGAAAATAACAATTACGGGTTTCGTCGAACGACGCTAGTTCGAGAAGGCAGAGAACTAACTGGATGTGAAGCTCAAGATGGTTCACAATCCATTTGTGGACACCGATGTACAATGACGTCAAACCTGGCAAATACTTGAATACCGATTCTGCGAATGAGATGGAGGGAAGGAGGGACTGACCACTGCTGATTTTGGAACTTATTTGTTTCACGGTGTTCCCTATCATTTTTTTCTCCGTCCTTTTCTCCTTGAAAATATATATGTCAATCATGTTAATTGACAGATTACTCCGACATGGCGTATGTGATCGTTGTACTACCCACATCCATTAGCCTTGGTATGTAGTGCAAGAACCATAGATTTAGACCCTCATACAGTTCTCTCTCTCCCGGTTTTCTATTGTGTTATTGACTGTACGTTTGTTCATCCCATGTGTAACTCTGTGTTGTTTTGGTTAAATAAAGGTGAAATAAATTGATGAAACACTGGGGACAGCAGTGGGCTCATTGTGGTGTTCTCTCAGGGCCTTGTAAGCATGTGAAGCTTTGAGTGTGAGGACATACAACCCTTCTTTAAAGAGGGGGAATATTGTAATTTAGGCCTACTGCAATGTGGTGTAGTGAGCTTTGTTGGACACATACACAGGGGCCTGCGTTATTAGGTGCTCAGCTCTGTAATAGGATATGGATCAAGCCCCCATCATAGCGCTCTCGCTCCTGTACATTCAATAGATCATTTAAAGCTTGTTGCCACCAAACTGGTAACTATTCAACTCTAATAATATTTTGTCACACACTGGATAGTTGTAGGGAAATGTGTTGTTTTACAGGGTCATCCATAGTAGTACGGCACCCCTGGAGTAAATTAGGGCTAAGTGCCTCAAGAGCACAGCGACAGACTTTTCACCTTGTCAGCTCGGATATTCAAACCAGTGACCTTTCAGTTACTGGCCCAACATGCTAACCGCTAGGCTACTAAAAGGAGTAGGCTTATAACAGGTGTGCCAACTGTACATTTCTTAACCTTAGATCTATAGGCCTACTATTGGCCACAGAGTAATTGAATTATACAAACATTTATTTTAGCTCTCTATTATGTCCTACAAACATTTAACCTATGGTCTACAACAGCCCTCCACTCATTTTTTCTTAAAACATAAAACCAATCAATTAGAATGATGCTAGTACAAAAAATTCCTAGGACATCTACAGCACCCAATGTCACAGGAAAGCAAAAAAAATCATCAAGCACATCACATCAATTCAAATTGTATTAGTCACATGCACCGAATACAACAGGTATTATTTACCTTACAGTGAAATGCTTACTTACGAGCCCCTAACCAACAATGCAGTTTAAAAAAAAATACAGATAAGAATAAGAGATAAAAGTAACACGTAATTAAAGAGAAACAGTAAAATAACAATAGCGAGACTATATACAGGGGGTACCTGTATATTGAGGTAGTATCTACATGTAGGTAGAGTAAAAGTGACTATGCATAGATGACAACAGAGAGTAGCAGTTGTGTAAAGAGGGGGTGAGGGGGCACTGCAAATAGTCTGGGTAGCCATTTGACTAGATGTTCGGGAGTCTTGGACCTAGAAGCCTCTTGGACCTAGACTTGACGCTCTGGTACCGCTTGCCGTGCGGTAGCAGAGAGAACAGTCTATGACTAGGGTAACTGGGGTCTTTGACAATTTTTAGGGCCTTGTTCTGACACCACCTTGTATAGAGGTCCTGGATGGCAGGAAGCTTGGCCCCAGTGATGTACTGGGCCATTCGCACTACCCTCTGTAGTGCCTTGCGGTCAGAGGCCGAGCAGTTGCCATACCAGGCAGTGATGCAACCATGCTCTCGATGGTGCAGCTGTAGAACTTTTTGAGGATCTGAGGACCCATGCCAAATCTTTTCAGTCTCCCGAGGGGGAATAGGTTTTGTCGAGCCCTCTTCACGACTGTCTTGGTGTGCTTGGACGGCCTGTTCACCCTGCTGTCATCCAGAAGGTGAGGTCAGTACAGGTGCATCAAAGCTGGGATGGAGAGACTGAAAAACACCCATCTCAAGGCCATCAGACTGTTAAATAGACATCACTAGCCGGCCTTTACCCAGTACCCTGCCCTGAACTTAGTCACTGTCACTAGCCGACTACCACTCGGTTACTCTACCATGCATCTTATAGAGTTAGATTGGAGTCATTAAAACTCATTTTCAACCACTCCACAAATGTATTGTTAAACAGGCGTACTATTGTTTGTACAGATGAACATGGTATCTTCCGGCGTTTGGAAATTGCTCCCAGGGATGAACCAGACTTTTGGAGGTCTACAAAAAAAATTCTGTGGTCTTGGTGGATTTCTTTTGATTTTCCCATGACGTCAAGAAGAGGCACTGAGTGAAGGTAGGCCTTGAAATACATCAACAGGTACATCTCCAATTGACTCAAATTATGTCAATTAGCCTATCAGAAGCTGCTAAAGCCATGACGTACAATTTTCTGGAATTTTTCAAGCTGTTTAAAGGCACAGTCAACTTAGTGTATGTAAACTTCTGACCCACTGGAATTGTGATACAGTGAATTATAAGTGAAATAATCTGTCTGTCAGAATCATAAAATACGGGATGAGATGTTAAAAACTGTCCATTGTGCCAATAGATGGTATGCACTCACATGAGATTTACCGTGATGTTGACAGAGTGGCATGGGAGGTTTATTTCTTAGACTGGGTTAAGATGTCAATTTTGGGACACATCCTCAGTAGTGTGCCTTCGAATCAGTGGGTGTTTCGGCCTTTAATCACTAAACATCCTCATCAAAGGTGGCCAGCTAAAGGGTGATCAAGCCTTAGCTCGTGTCCCATGCCCAATTAAGATTTCCCACGCAGGGGCGTCCTCTTCCCTGAGCCAGCCCGACAGCTGACCGCATACCTCATATGCCCTCCTCAAGTTGGAGGGATCTGAATTGGGTTTTCCGGTGGGGGTTAGGGGTCATGAAGTTATAGCCCAGCAAGGGTCCTTCCGTTTGATCCAGATCCACTGGCTGCCTCTTTCAGCTGCTTGAGAAACTGCTCTGACGGTCTGCCGCAGAGCCTGTCCATGGATTCCAAGTTCTTTCAGCAACCTGATGGTGGAAGAAGCCACGAATCCTCTGCATCCCACTTCAACTGGCCAGACTTTTGCATTCCAGCCATGCTGAGTTGTGTCTGCTGCCAACTCTGTGTAACGCAGTTTCTTACGCTCGTAGGCCTCTTCAACAGAGTTTTCCCACGGGACGGTGAGCTCTATGATGTACACATCCTTTCGTGAAGGGGACCAGAGTACCATGTCTGGCCTAAGGTTGGTAGAAGCAATCTCAGGTGGAAAAATGAGTTGCTGGCCAATATCGACAAGCATCTTCCAGTCCCGGGCCATGGCTACGTGTCCAGTTTCTGGCTTTGTAGGAAGATGCTTGGGCCTTTTCTGTCCCTCCCGGATGAATGTTGTTGTTTTAACGGGATTGCTTGATTTGGAGGTAATGAATTGGTTGCACTCCTCTTGGTCTCAAGTGCTGCAGCCAGGCTCTTGAGGACCTGATTGTGCCTCCAGGTAAACAATTGTTGGAAAAATGACTTGTGTCATGCACAAAGTAGATGTCCTAACCGACTTGCCAAAACTATAATTTGTTAACAAGAAATTTGTGGAGTGGTTGAAAAACGAGTTTTAGTGACTCCAACCTAAGTGTACAGTATGTAAACTTCTGACTTCAACTGTATGTATGTGTGTCCCATCATCCCATCATATATACAGTACCAGTCAAACGTTTGGACACCTACTCATTCCAGGGTTTTTCTTTATTTTTGATTATTTTCTACATTGTAGATTAATAGTGAGGACGTCAAAACTATGAAATAACACATATGGAATCATGTCGTAACCAAAAAAGTGTTGAACAAATCAAAGTTAAGTGAGCCTTGAATTCTAAATAAATCACAGTGTCACCAGCAAAGCTCCCCCACACCATCACACCACCTCCTCCATGCTTCACGGTCGGAACTACACATGCGGAGATCATCCATTCATCTACTATGCGTCGCACAAAGACATGGCGGTTGGATCCAAAAATCTCAAATTTATACTCACCAGACTAAAGGACAGATTTTCACCATTCTAATGTCCATTGCTTGTGTTTCCTGGCCAAAGCAATTATCTTATTATTATTGGTGTCCTTTAGTAGTAGTTTCTTTGCAGCAATTCGACCATGAAGGTCACAGTCTCCTTTGAACAGTTGATGTTGAGATGTGTCTGTTACTTGAACTCTATGAAGCATTTATTTGGGCTGCAATTTCTGAGGCTGGTAACTCTAATTAACTTATCCTCTGCAGCAGAGGTAACTCTGGGTTTTCCTTTCCTATGGCGGTCCTCATGAGAGCCAGTTTCATCATAGCTCTTGATGAAACATTCAAAGTTACTGACATTTTCCGGATTGACTGACCTTTATGTCTTAAAATAATGATGGACTTTGCTTATTTGAGCTGTTCTTGCCATAATGTTTTGGTCGTTTACCAAATAGGGCTATCTTCTGTATACCACCCCTACCTTGTCACAACACAACTGATTGGCTCAAACACATTAAGAAGGTTAGGAATTCCTCAAATTAACTTTTAACAAGGCAGACCTGTTAAATGAAATGCATTCCACAGGACTAACTAATGCCGCTGGTTGAGAGAATGCCAAGAGTGTGTAAAGCTGTCATCAAGGCAAAGGGTGGCTACTTTGAAGAATCTCAAATATAAAATACATTTTGATTTGTTTATCACTTTTTGGGTTATTACATGATTCCATATGACGTTATTTCATAGTTTTGATGCCTTCACTATTATTCTACAATGTAGACAATAGTAAAAATAAAGAAAAACCCTGGAATGAGTAAATGTGTCCAAACTTTTGACTGGTACTGTATATTAAATGTAAAATGTTTGTCCCGGATTGGGTCCATATCAAGTGAATGATTGTTCTATGTTGGGATCCCTACATCTGAAAGAAGGGCAACAACCTCAGTTCACCTCAACGGAGGTGCTGAGTCTAACAACTTGATAAAACATAAATATATAGTTTTATTGGCTAAGTTGTTAAAAAAAGAAGAAGTATATTCAAGGCCATATTTCAGTCATGGCTTGTTGTGGGTGGTAGTGGTGGTGGTGGTTGAGATGGATGTATTCCTCAGTTAGAGTAGTTCTGACTAAAACTGCACCATTCTACACAGCCTACCAGAGTGGGAGTACAGAGATCACAAATACTGTATGTGAGAACCTCACTTTGCCTGCAGCCGTTTTTAGGGTTGTATGATCAGTATATCCAAACACACTACCCTGGACCTTTCCCCCTCACTCCCCCACAACCAAAATATAGAATTGAAGATACAACTGGTTGAAATGTGTAAAATGAAACCCACAGCTTAATTTGAATTGTACCAACAGAGAGGAGACTACGGTTTTTCAAGAAGATTGTCTCACTTAGCCGTGGAAGTCATGTGATTAAGAATTCAGGGGCTGGACAGAAAAAGAACAACTCACTGAAACGAGCCACAGCACAGCAGTTAAAGGCCTGTGGAAGGGACTGAAACGAGCCACAGTACAGCAGTTAAAGGCCTGTGGAAGGGACTGAAACGAGCCACAGTACAGTAGCTAAAGGCCTGTGGAAGGGACTGAAACGAGCCACAGTACAGCAGTTAAAGGCCTGTGGAAGGGACTGAAACGAGCCACAGTACAGCAGTTAAAGACCTGTGGAAGGGACTGAAACGAGCCACAGTACAGCAGTTAAAGGCCTGTGGAAGGGACTGAAACGAGCCACAGTACAGTAGCTAAGGGCCTGTGGATGGGACTGAAACAAGCCACAGTACAGTAGCTAAGGGCCTGTGGAAGGGACTACTGGGTGGGGCCCACTAAGTACCTTTAAGATACATGATATGGATAACATGGGTCTTAAAACATTCCTTGAGAACCCTTGATATTGACCAACTATTTTGGGACTTAGCATCACTTGACATGATTTACTGTCCACCACAGCCTATGAAAATTATATTTACCATTTCAAAATTATTGATTTTATTTGCAATTATTATACATTTAAATCAATTTCAGTGGCCTAATGTAGACATATTACAAATCAGTGAGGGGCACTTGCCATCTCGAAAGGATGTTGTGTGTATTTGATCTCATAGACCTACTAACCCTGTTCTAGTTCTGGCCATGATGGTTAGACCTCCACCTTAGCTGCACTAGCTGTGTCATGTTCCCCATGGCTCCCCACCTGGGCGTCGGCTTCCTGTGAAACTACTGGGCCTGAAAAAGAAAACATGACAGATCTCACTCGGCCTGTCTGAGGAGCTAGATGGGAGACCAAGCCCAGAAGGGTTTAGAATCCTCTCCTCAGTAGTGGCAAGCTACTCAAGCTGGAAGTATTCATTGTTTTAATTCCAACTTCTTTGTGCACTGTGTATTTTGTACTTTTAAATATGCAGTGCACTTCAACTTGAAGTTGAGCCTGTGAGAAGAGTCACATTTCAACATTCTCTTTGTCATGTTTCAACTGGACCATAGCATAGCTCTATCCTCTGTGTTTTTTACAAGTAAAAGTGATGGATTACCAGTAATACAAGTGTAAGTGTTGATAAATGCAGTCAATTTCACTGGCTTTTAAAGTACAGCTCAGAGTAGACTGGTACATTTCACAGTTGGCCCTCCTTACTCTGCTCCATGCAATGCAGATATGCCACCGTGTATTTTCAATGTCACTGCTGTGGCTTAAGTGCATGTTACTCAAGGAATATATAATTTACGGTTTTTACTTTTTAATTATTATTTTTATATTTTTTTCATTCAACTTTTTCACTCCGGACGCTTTATCTGGACATGGTACGTCAGGACCTCCAACAGCCGAAGCTAAGTAGTAACATTAACATGATACCTTCTAATCGCAGTCGCTGTACTCATAATATACAGGAGAACGATCGCTTTACGGCGAGGATAGCTGTGTTACAAGCCCAGCTTCAAACGCAATCGTTAGGCAGGGTAATTTCAGTGTAGGAAAGGATGAAACAGCGTCTGTGCCACCAGTAAGTACAGATAGTAACGTTAGTATAAATCCCCTCGCACGGTCCCAGCAGCCGGACAACTTTCTCACGGTTTCTGGAGGGAAATGCTGTAGGAATGCTCTCAACCGGTGTCGCTCATTCAGCCGACAGAAACTTTCACCCGGTTTTCCCCATTAAGCAACGAGTCTGAGGCCGAGCCTTCTCTTGTCTCTACTCCTCCCGTTACGGGGTCTGAGACGCAGAAGCTTCCCACCATTAGCTCTGACAAATTGAAAACCCTAGTCATTGGCGACTCCATTACCCTCAGTATTAGATTTAAAACGAATCATCCAGCGATACACTGTTTACCAGGGGGCAGGGCTACCGACGTTAAGGCTAATCTGAAGATGGTGCTGGCTAAAGCTAAAACTGGCGAGTGTAGAGAGATATAGAGATATTGTTATCCACGTCGGCACCAACGATGTTAGGATGAAACAGTCAGAGATCACCAAGCGCAACATAGCTTCAGTGTGTAAATCAGCTAGAAAGATGTGTCGGCATCGAGTAATTGTCTCTGGCACCCTCATAGTTAGGGGGAGTGATGAGCTCTACAGAGTCTCACAACTCAATCGCTGGTTGAAAACTGTTTTCTGGCCCCTCCCAAAAGATAGAATTTGTAGATAGTTGGCCCTCTTTCTGGGACTCACCCACAAACAGGACCAAGCCTGACCTGCTGAGGAGTGACGGACTCCATCCTAGCTGGAGGGGTGCTCTCATCTTATCTACCAACATAGACAGGGCTCTAACTCCTCTAGCTCCACAATGAAATAGGGTGCAGGCCAGGTAGCAGGCTGTTAGCCAGCCTGCCAGCATAGTGGAGTCTGCCACTAGCACAGTCAGTGTAGAGTCAGCTCAGCTATCCCCATTGAGACCGTGTCTGTGCCTCGACCTAGGTTGGGCAAAACTAAACATGGCGGTGTTCGCTTTAGCAATCTCACTAGGATAAAGACCTCTTCCATTCCTGTCATTATTGAAAGAGATCATGATACCTCACATCTCAAAATAGGGCTACTTAATGTTAGATCCCTTACTTCAAAGGCAATTATAGTCAATGAACTAATCACTGATCATAATCTTGATGTGATTGGCCTGACTGAAACATGGCTTAAGCCTGATGAATTTACTGTGTTAAATGAGGCCTCACCTCCTGGCTACACTAGTGACCATATCCCCCGTGCATCCCGCAAAGGCGGAGGTGTTGCTAACATTTACGATAGCAAATTTCAATTTACAAAAATAAAAATGACGTTTTCGTCTTTTGAGCTTCTAGTCATGAAATCTATGCAGCCTGCACGATCACTTTTTATAGCTACTGTTTACAGGCCTCCTGGGCCATATACAGCGTTCCTCGTTGAGTTTCCTGAATTCCTATCGGACCTTGTTGTCATGGCAGATAATATTCTAATCTTTGGTGACTTTAATATTCACATGGAAAAGTCCACAGACCCACTCCAAAAGGCTTTCGGTGCCATCATCGACTCAGTGGGTTTTGTCCAACATGTCTCTGGACCTACTCACTGTCACAGTCATACTCTGGACCTAGTTTTGTCCCATGGAATAAATGTTGTGGATCTTAATGTTTTTCCTCATAATCCTGGACTATCGGACCACCATTTTATTACGTTTGCAATTGCAACAAATAATCTGCTCAGACCCCAACCAAGGAACATCAAAAGTCGTGCTATAAATTCTCAGACAACACAAAGATTCCTTGATGTCCTTCCAGACTCCCTCTGTCTACCGAAGGACGCCAGAGGACAAAAATCAGTTAGCCACCTAACTGAGGAACTCAATTTAACCTTGCGCAATACCCTAGATGCAGTTGCACCCTTAAAAACTAAAAACATTTCTCATAAGAAACTAACTCCCTGGTATACAGAAAATACCCGAGCTCTGAAGCAAGCTTCCAGAAAATTGGAACGGAAATGGCACAACACCAAACTGGAAGTTTTCCGACTAGCTTGGAAAGACAGTACCGTGCAGTATCGAAGAGCCCTTACTGCTGCTCGATCATCCTATTTTTCCAACTTAATTGAGGAAAATAAGAACAATCCGAAATTCCTTTTTGATACTGTCGCAAAGCTAACTAAAAAGCAGCATTCCCCAAGAGAGGATGGCTTTCACTTCAGCAGTAATAAATTCATGAACTTCTTCGAGGAAAAGATCATGATTATTAGAAAGCAAATTACGGACTCCTCTTTAAATCTGCGTATTCCTTCAAACCTCAGTTGTCCTGAGTCTGCACAACTCTGCCAGGACCTAGGATCAAGAGAGACGCTCAAGTGTTTTAGTACTATATCTCAATGATGAAAATAATGATGAAAATAATCATGGCCTCTAAACCTTCAAGCTGCATACTGGACCCTATTCCAACTAAACTACTGAAAGAGCTGCTTCCTGTGCTTGGCCCTCCTATGTTGAACATAATAAACAGCTCTCTATCCACCGGATGTGTACCAAACTCACTAAAAGTGGCTGTAATAAAGCCTCTCTTGAAAAAGTCAAACCTTGACCCAGAAAATATAAAAAATTATCGGCCTATATCGAATCTTCCATTCCTCTCAAACATTTTAGAAAAGGCTGCCTCGCTGCCTTCTTGAAGACAAACAATGTATACGAAATGCTTCAGTCTGGTTTTAGACCCCATCATAGCACTGAGACTGCACTTGTGAAGGTGGTAAATTACCTTTTAATGGCATCAGACCGAGGCTCTGCATCTGTCCTCGTGCTCCTAGACCTTAGTGCCGCTTTTGATATCATCGATCACCACATTCTTTTGGAGAGATTGGAAACCCAAATTGGTCTACACTGACAAGTTCTGGCCTGGTTTAGATCTTATCCATCGGAAAGATATCAGTTTGTCTCTGTGAATGGTTTGCCCATTTGACAAATCAACTGTAAATTTCGGTGTTCCTCAAGGTTCCGTTTTAGGACCACTATTGTTTTCACTATATATTTTACCTCTTGGGGATGTCATTCGAAAACATAATGTTAACTTTCACTGCTATACGGATGACACACAGCTGTACATTTCAATGAAACATGGTGAAGCCCCAAAATTGCCCTCGCTAGAAGCATGTGTTTCAGACATAAGGAAGTGGATGGCTGCAAACTTTCTACTTTTAAACTCGGACAAAACAGAGATGCTTGTTCTAGGTCCCAAGAAACAAAGAGATCTTCTGTTGAATCTGACAATTAATCTTAATGGTTGTACAGTCGTCTCAAATAAAACTGTGAAGGACCTCGGCGTTACTCTGGACCCTGATCTCTCTTTTGAAGAACATATCAATACTGTTTCAAGGACAGCTTTTTTCCATCTACGTAACATTGCAAAAATCTGAAACTTTCTGCAAAAATGATGCAGAAAAATTAATCCATGCTTTTGTCACTTCTAGGTTAAACTACTGCAATGCTCTACTTTCCGGCTACCCGGATAAAGCACTAAATAAACTTCAGTTAGTGCTAAATAAGGGCTGCTATAATCCTGACTAGAACCAAAAAATTTGATCATATTACTCCAGTGCTAGCCTCCCTACACTGGCTTCCTGTCAAGGCAAGGGCTGATTTCAAGGTTTTACTGCTAACCTACAAAGCATTACATGGGCTTGCTCCTACCTATCTCTCTGATTTGGTCCTGCCGTACATACCTACACGTACGCTACGGTCACAAGACGCAGGCCTCCTAATTGTCCCTAGAATTTCTAAGCAAACAGTTGGAGGCAGGGCTTTCTCCTATAGAGCTCCATTTTTATGGAATGGTCTGCATACCCATGTAAGAGACGCAAACTCGGTCTCAACCTTTAAGTCTTTACTGAAGACTCATCTCTTCAGTGGGTCATATGATTGAGTGTAGTCTGGCCCAGGAGTGTGAAGGTGAACGGAAAGGCTCTGGAGCAACGAACCGCCCTTGCTGTCTCTGCCTGGCCGGTTCCTCTCTTTCCACTGGGATTCTCTGCCTCTAACCCTATTACAGGGTCTGAGTCACTGGCTTACTAGGGCTCTTTCATACCATCCCTAGGAGGGGTGTGTCAATTGAGTGGGTTGAGTCACTGATGTGATCTTCCTGTCTGGGTTGGCGCCCCCCCTTGGGTTGTGCCGTGGCGGAGATCGTTGTGGGCTATACTCGGCCTTGTCTCAGGATGGTAAGTTGGTGGCTGAAGATATCCCTCTAGTGGTGTGGGGCTGTGCTTTGGCAAAGTGGGTGGGGTTATATCCTTCCTGTTTGGCCCTGTCCGGGGGTGTCATCGGATGGGGCCACAGTGTCTCCTGACCCATCAATCAATCAATCAAATTTATTTTATATAGCCCTTCGTACATCAGCTGATATCTCAAAGTGCTGTACAGAAACCCAGCCTAAAACCCCAAACAGCAAGCAATGCAGGTGAAGAAGCACGGTGGCTAGGAAAAACTCCCTAGAAAGGCCAAAACCTAGGAAGAAACCTAGAGAGGAACCAGGCTATGTGGGGTGGCCAGTCCTCTTCTGGCTGTGCCGGGTGGAGATTATAACAAAACATGGTCAAGATGTTCAAATGTTCATAAATGACCAGCATGGTCGAATAATAATAAGGCAGAATAGTTGAAACTGGAGCAGCAGCACAGTCAGGTGGACTGGGGACAGCAAGGAGTCATCATGTCAGGTATTCCTGGGGCATGGTCCTAGGGCTCAGGTCCTCCGAGAGAGGGAAAGAAAGAGAGAATTAGAGAGAGCATATGTGGGATGGCCAGTCCTCTTCTGGCTGTGCCGGGTGGAGATTATAACAGAACATGGCCAAGATGTTCAAATGTTCATAAATGATCAGCATGGTCGAATAATAATAAGGCAGAACAGTTGAAAACTGACCCCTCCTGTCTCAGCCTCCAGTATTTATGCTGCAGTAGTGTCGGGGGGCTAGGGTCAGTTTGTTATATCTGGAGTACTTCTCCTGTCCTATCCGGTGTCCTGTGTGAATTTAAGTATGCTCTCTCTAATTCTCTCTTTCTCTCTTTCTTTCTCTCTCTCAGAGGACCTGAGCCCTAGGACCATGCCTCAGGACTACCTGACATGATGACTCCTTGCTGTCCCCAGTCCACCTGGCCGTGCTGCTGCTCCAGTTTCAACTGTTCTGCCTGTGATTATTATTATTTGACCATGCTGGTCATTTATGAACATTTGAACATCTTGGCCATGTTCTTTTATAATCTCCACCCGGCACAGCCAGAAGAGGACTGGCCACCCCACATAGCCTGGTTCCTCTCTAGGTTTCTTCCTAGGTTTCGGCCTTTCACCGTGCTTCTACACCTGCATTGCTTGCTGTTTGGGGTTTTAGGCTGGGTTTCTGTACAGCACTTTGAGATATCAGCTGATGTACGAAGGGCTATATAAATACATTTGATTTGATGATAATTTATTAATTGTTCATAAAGTGTTGGTCTCCCCCATTTTCTATTTATTTTGTTATGTAAGTTTCTGACAGTACTGTTCTGTGAAATACATGCAGAGTCTAATTCAATGTAACATCCCCCTCCCTATGCTCCCCCTGACAAGAATTCACACTGAGGGTTCAGATGTGGTTTTGGGCAAGATGTGGCACACAGAATCCTGCAGCACGATGAGCTAGGGATAACGGCCTGAGTCCGTGTGTAATTACTCTGTGAAATGTTACATAACATGAATAGTTTTCTGTTGAAAAGAGCTTCAGCTTCATTTCAGCTTCTGCAGCATGCTCCCTAGACCTTCAGGCCTGCTGGGGTAGTACAGTACAGTTTTTTATCTCATCGTGTTTATTCATTCACATTATCCTTTTTCACAGAAACATGACTTGACATTGTTGACCTCTCGACCCCTGGCTATTTCAGGCACATCATATACGTACAGTGGCTGATAATAATCCTTCAGATTTCGTTATATTCCCAAGGGGAATCCAAATGGCCTGGGCCAACGCTAAAATAAACCTTATTTAGGGTTGGTTATTTTTAGAGGAGTGTAGTCATCAAGATGTTCTGTACTTATATATAGTTTTGAGTCAATTTGAGTGAGGCGTCCTCAAAGATAATCCCAGATTATGGAGACA
The DNA here is from genome assembly GCF_057628025.1 of Oncorhynchus mykiss. Taxonomy (NCBI): domain Eukaryota; kingdom Metazoa; phylum Chordata; class Actinopteri; order Salmoniformes; family Salmonidae; genus Oncorhynchus; species Oncorhynchus mykiss. The sequence continues at coordinate 83,686,516 of NC_143033.1, forward strand.
TCTGACCTACCTGGAACCCTGCTCCTCCTTCTCCAAATGAAAGCACTTCAGGGAGCTCATTCTTTACCACAGCATTGCAACTCAAACATCCCCAAACCTGAAAGATTGCAAAGGGTTACACCAAAACCTCTTCAGAAATAGAATGGGCACAAATGTACAATATATAGCAATAACAATTACATGAGAAGTCCATGTAACCAGGAAAGCATAAGGCAGGGTAACACTCTTCAGTTTCTGATTCCGTTTGCTTTGATTTATCCTGTGGCAAGTAAACATTTCTTGGAATCAGAGGAGCTCAAACTCAGGCTTTGTGAGGTAGAGCAGAGAAACAATCAAGCAGAAGTGGGCCGTAAGTGATACTCTAACCAGATCTAATTTCATTGACAAAGTGTTCAGAGCACACTCAACAAGACAGGTGGGTGGCATGAGACAAAGGCTATGTGTCAAATGTATGTAACACCTTGCGAAGAAGTACAGTGCCTTGCGAAAGTATTCGGCCCCCATGAACTTTGCGACCTTTTGCCACATTTCAGGCTTCAAACATAAAGATATAAAAGTGTATTTTTTTGTGAAGAATCAACAACAAGTGGGACACAATCATGAAGTGGAACGACATTTATTGGATATTTCAAACTTTTTTAACAAATCAAAAACTGAAAAATTGGGCGTGCAAAATTATTCAGCCCCTTTACTTTCAGTGCAGCAAACTCTCTCCAGAAGTTCAGTGAGGATCTCTGAATGATCCAATGTTGACCTAAATGACTAATGATGATAAATACAATCCACCTGTGTGTAATCAAGTCTCCGTATAAATGCACCTGCACTGTGATAGTCTCAGAGGTCCGTTAAAAGCGCAGAGAGCATCATGAAGAACAAGGAACACACCAGGCAGGTCCGAGATACTGTTGTGAAGAAGTTTAAAGCCGGATTTGGATACAAAAAGATTTCCCAAGCTTTAAACATCCCAAGGAGCACTGTGCAAGCGATAATATTGAAATGGAAGGAGTATCAGACCACTGCAAATCTACCAAGACCTAGCCGTCCCTCTAAACTTTCAGCTCATACAAGGAGAAGACTGATCAGAGATGCAGCCAAGAGGCCCATGATCACTCTGGATGAACTGCAGAGATCTACAGCTGAGGTGGGAGACTCTGTCCATGGGACAACAATCAGTCGTATATTGCACAAATCTGGCCTTTATGGAAGAGTGGCAAGAAGAAAGCCATTTCTTAAAGATATCCATAAAAAGTGTTGTTTAAAAAGTTTGCCACAAGCCACCCAGGAGACACACCAAACATGTGGAAGAAGGTGCTCTGGTCAGATGAAACCAAAATTGAACTTTTTGGCAACAATGCAAAACGTTATGTTTGGCGTAAAAGCAACACAGCTGAACACACCATCCCCACACCACATCCCAACAAGACAATGATCCAAAACATAAAGCAAAATCTACAATGGAATGGTTCAAAAATAAACATATCCAGGTGTTAGAATGGCCAAGTCAAAGTCCAGACCTGAATCCAATCGAGAATCTGTGGAAAGAACTGAAAACTGCTGTTCACAAATGCTCTCCATCCAACCTCACTGAGCTCGAGCTGTTTTGCAAGGAGGAATGGGAAAAAATGTCAGTCTCTCGATGTGCAAAACTGATAGAGACATACCCCAAGCGACTTACAGCTGTAATCGCAGCAAAAGGTGGCGCTACAAAGTATTAACTTAAGGGGGCTGAATAATTTTGCACGCCCAATTTTTCAGTTTTTGATTTGTTAAAAAAGTTTGAAATATCCAATAAATGTCGTTCCACTTCATGATTGTGTCCCACTTGTTGTTGATTCTTAACAAAAAAATACAGTTTTATATCTTTATGTTTGAAGCCTGAAATGTGGCAAAAGGTCGCAAAGTTCAAGGGGGCCGAATACTTTCGCAAGGCACTGTATATGCACAAACTGTTTTGACTGGGGACCATTTATTGATTACTTATGCATATAATTACTTAATATGATTTGAACTTTAAAACAGCATTACATACCTTTACATGTAAATGGAGTTGTGTGTATGACCCCGCTCTGGCTTTAGTGTGATCTGGCAGGAAGAATCAGTCTAATCTCTGAACTACAGACTGGTGGTGATTGAGTGGTGAGAGTTAAAGTAATCTCCTTTTTATATTGGATAGTGGACTTTCTTGTATCATTTTTTCATGGCACAGTAGCACTTCTTTCTTTGCCACCCATCCCTTGCTCCTCTCCTCCTCTGCAGGTTTTTGCTTAGTTATCACCATCCACTTCCATTGCTGCCCAGGGGATGTGTGTCCCTCTGGGATCTGCTGGGGAGAGACCACCCTCAGCCTACACACAACACTCATCATCCATGCAAAAAATACTGTGCTAAAACAACAGTATCCCCACAAACACACACAGTAAGAAGTCACATGCTGCCAGTGCAGACACACACGTTTTCTCACACACACATAAACATTCAGGGGAGAACGGATACATCTCCTCTCTCATCAGTGGATACACAAAGCCTCGCACGCAGGCATGTTCACACTCACACACTGAAATAGAGCTGTGTCCATCTGTTGTGGCTGGTTGTTTTTACAGTCAACAACAGATAGAGACAGCATGTTGGCTAGGGCTAAGGACCAGCGGAGATGGAGCGTTCAAGGGGAGTGAGTCAGAAAGTGAAGATGGAGACAGGGGATGTCCACAGCATAGCAGACCATTCTCTGTGCCATGCCTGTCATTTCTCCATGACACAGACAACAATCTCCTCTCTCTCTCTCTCTCTCTCTCTCTCTCTCTCTCTCTCTCTCTCTCTCTCTCTCTCTCTCTCTCTCTCTCTCTCTCTCTCTCTCTCTCTCTCTCTCTCTCTCTCTCTCTCTCTCTCTCTCTCTCTCTCTCTCTCTCTCTCTCTCTCTCTCTCTCTCTCTCTCTCTCTCTCTCTCTCTCTCTCTCTCTCTCTCTCTCTCTCTCTATCTCTCTCTCTACAGGTTGAGACGGAGAGGAGGGAGAGTAGCTGAAGGTTAACGTTAGATTATAGACTGAGGGTAGTGACATTTTGAGATATCAAATCAAACTTTATTTGTCACATGCGCCGGATACAACAAGTGTAGACCTTACAGTGAAATGCTTACTTACAAGCCGTTAACCAACAGTGCAGATCAAGAAGAGATAAGAAAATATTTACAGAAGAAACTAAAGCAAAAATGATAAAAAGTAACACAAAATAACAGTAACGAGGCTATATACAGAGGGGACCGGTACCGAGTCTATGTGCGTGGGTACAGGTTGTAGGTAGGAGTGAAGTGACTATGCATAGATAATAAACAGCGAGTAGCAGCAGTGTACAAAACAAATGGGGGGGGGGGGGGGGGTCAATGTACAGTGCCTTGCGAAAGTATTCGGCCCCCTTGAACTTTGCGACCTTTTGCCACATTTCAGGCTTCAAACATAAAGATATAAAACTGTATTTTGTTGTGAAGAATCAACAACAAGTGGGACACAATCATGAAGTGGAACGACATTTATTGGATATTTCAAACTTTTTTAACAAATCAAAAACTGAAAAATTGCGCGTGCAAAATTATTCAGCCCCCTTACGTTAATACTTTGTAGCGCCACCTTTTGCTGCGATTACAGCTGTAAGTCGCTTGGGGTATGTCTCTATCAGTTTTGCACATCGAGAGACTGAAATTTTTCCTCCTTGCAAAACAGCTCGAGCTCAGTGAGGTTGGATGGAGAGCATTTGTGAACAGCAGTTTTCAGTTCTTTCCACAGATTCTCGATTGGATTCAGGTCTGGACTTTGACTTGGCCATTCTAACACCTGGATATGTTTATTTTTGAACCATTCCATTGTAGATTTTGCTTTATGTTTTGGATCATTGTCTTGTTGGAAGACAAATCTCCGTCCCAGTCTCAGGTCTTTTGCAGACTCCATCAGGTTTTCTTCCAGAATGGTCCTGTATTTGGCTCCATCCATCTTCCCATCAATTTTAACCATCTTCCCTGTCCCTGCTGAAGAAAAGCAGGCCCAAACCATGATGCTGCCACCACCATGTTTGACAGTGGGGATGGTGTGTTCAGCTGTGTTGCTTTTACGCCAAACATAACGTTTTGCATTGTTGCCAAGTTCAATTTTGGTTTCATCTGACCAGAGCACCTTCTTCCACATGTTTGGTGTGTCTCCCAGGTGGCTTGTGGCAAACTTTAAACGACACTTTTTATGGATATCTTTAAGAAATTGCTTTTTTCTTGCCACTCTTCCATAAAGGCCAGATTTGTGCAATATACGACTGATTGTTGTCCCATGGACAGAGTCTCCCACCTCAGCTGTAGATCTCTGCAGTTCATCCAGAGTGATCATGGGCCTCTTGGCTGCATCTCTGATCAGTCTTCTCCTTGTATGAGCTGAAAGTTTAGAGGGACGGCCAGGTCTTGGTAGATTTGCAGTGGTCTGATACTCCTTCCATTTCAATATTATCGCTTGCACAGTGCTCCTTGGGATGTTTAAAGCTTGGGAAATCTTTTTGTATCCAAATCCGGCTTTAAACTTCTTCACAACAGTATCTCGGACCTGCCTGGTGTGTTCCTTGTTCTTCATGATGCTCTCTGCGCTTTTAACGGACCTCTGAGGCTATCACAGTGCAGGTGCATTTATACGGAGACTTGATTACACACAGGTGGATTGTATTTATCATCATTAGTCATTTAGGTCAACATTGGATCATTCAGAGATCCTCACTGAACTTCTGGAGAGAGTTTGCTGCACTGAAAGTAAAGGGGCTGAATAATTTTGCACGCCCAATTTTTCAGTTTTTGATTTGTTAAAAAAGTTTGAAATATCCAATAAATGTCGTTCCACTTCATGATTGTGTCCCACTTGTTGTTGATTCTTCACAAAAAAATACACTTTTATATCTTTATGTTTGAAGCCTGAAATGTGGCAAAAGGTCGCAAAGTTCAAGGGGGCCGAATACTTTCGCAAGGCACCGTATATTGCTGAAACATTTTGAAGTTGGGGATGGAAATTTCCCAATTTTTGGTGTCCTTCCTTAGCCAGGATTCAGACACGGCTAGGACATCAGGGTTGGCGGAGTGTGCTAAAGCAGTGAAAAAAGCAAACTTATTGAGGTAGTTACAGTTGGATCAGTAATCGATAATATATACTGTATAGGTACAGTATCTGAATGGTGCCTGGAGGTCCCTTTAATAGTGCTAAAACATCAGGAGAGCAGCACAGGAATAGTAGTACAGTGCCCTTGACCATTTATTTTAAGGATTACTGTGCAAATCCTCTGGTGACCTGGAAACTTCCTACAGATCTTAATTTGACCTATAAATTGTCACAGCAAAATAATCCTTCAGCAACAGGTTTTGAAAGTTTAGTCCATAATGTTGATTGATCAGTGGTTAGGCTATTAGCTGGCCAAAAGTAGTCTACATGAAATGTGCCATACTGTTAATGTGGGATTTCAGTGAATGTACTGTATGTAAATCATGAAGTTCATCTGCATTTCCTGCAGGAAATTTCAGGAAAATTCTCAGCAACAAGGGAGAGTAAACTTTGGTTCTCCTAAAGGCAAAAATTAAAATTAGGCTTTCTCTTGGGTCACTACTGTATCAATCAATCAAATTGATTAATAAAGCCCTTTTTACATCAGCAGTTGCCACAAAGTGCTTATACAAAAACCCAGCCTAAAACCCCAGAGAGCTCCATACTATTGCTGATGGCGCCGACAGAGATAGTCGCCTCGCTTCGTGTCCTTAGAAACTATGCAGTATTTTGTTTTTTTATGTATTATTTCTTTCATTGTTACCCCAGGAAATCTTAACTCTTATTACATACAGCTGGAAAGAACTATTAGATACAACAGCGACGTCAACTCACCAACATTTCAACCAGGAATACGACTTTCCCGAAGCGGATCCTCTGTTTGGACCACCACCCAGGACAATGGACATAATCCCAGAAGACGACCCAAAACAAGGGCGCCGCAGAAGGTGCAGACGGAGCGGCCTCCTGGTTAGGCTCCGTAGATGTGCACATCGCCCACCGCTCCCGAGTATTCTACTCGCCAATGTCCAGTCTCTTGACAGCAAGGTAGATGAAATTCAAGCAAGGGTTGCCTTTCAGAGAGACATCAGAGATTGTAACATCCTATGTTGCACGGAAACATGGCATTCTTTGGATATGTTGTCGGAATTGGTTCATCACTTCTCCATGCATTGCGCCGACAGAGATAAACTTAGAGGAAGGGCGGGAGTGTATGCTTCATGATTAACGACTCAGGGTGTAATCATAACAACATACAGGAACTCAAGTCCTTCTGCTCACCCAACCTAGAATTCCTTACAATCAAATTCCGGCCATATTATCTCCTAAGAGAATTCTTGTCAGTTATCGTCACAGCGGTGTACATTCACCCTCAAGCAGACACCAAGACGGCCCTCAAGGAACTTCACTGGACTCTATGTAAACTAGAAACCATATATCCTGAGGCTGAATTTGTTGTAGCTGGGGATTTTAACAGAGAAAATTTGAGAACAAGGCTACCTAAATTCTATCAGCATAATGATTGCACTATGCGCGGGTGTAATACACTCAACCATTGCTTCTCTAACTTCTGCGAAGCATGCAAAGCCCTCTCCCGCCCTCCCTTCGGCAAATTCGGCCACGACGCTATCTTGCTCCTACCGACTTATAGGTAGGTATAAACTCAAGCAGGATGCATCAGTGACTAGAACCATTCAACACTGGTCTGACTAATCGGAATCCACGCTTCAAGATTGTTTCGATTACGCGGACTGGGATTTGTCCCGGTCAGCCTCAGATAACAACATCGATCTATATGCTGACTCGGTGAGTGAGTTTATAAAGAAGTGCATTGGAGATGTTGTGCCTACCCTAACCAGAAACCGTGGATGGATGGCGGAATTTGCACAAAACTGAAATTGCAAACCACTGCATTTAACCATGGAAAGAGGTCTGGGAATATGGCTGAATATAAACAGTGTAGTTATTTCCTCCGCAAGGCAATCAAACAAGCGAAATGCCAGTACAGGCCAAAGACACGAGATGTATGTGGCATGGTCTACAGGAAATTATGGGCCACAAAAAGAAAACTAGCTACATCACGGACACTGATGTCACTCTTCCAGACAAACTAAACACCTTCTTTGCCCGCTTTGAGGATAGTACAGTGCCACCGTCATGGCCACTAACAAGGACTGCCCCCCTCCCTTCTCTGTGGCCAACTTAAGTAGAACATTTAAACGTGTCAACCCTCGCAAGGCTGCTGGCCCAGACGGCATCCCTAGCTGCGTCCTCAGAGCATGTGCAGAACAGCTGTCTGGTGTGTTAACGGACATATTCAATCGCTCCCTATGCCAGTCTGCTGTTCCCACAAGCTTCAAGATGGCCACCATTGTTCCTGTACCCAAGATGGCAAAGATAACTTAACTAAATGACTACCGCTCTGTAGGACTCACTTCTGTCATCATGAAGTGCTTTGAGGGACTAGTCAAGGATCATATCACCTCCACCTTACCGGCCACCATAGACCCACTTCAGTTTGCATACCGCCCCAACATGTCCACAGACGATGCAATCGCCATAACACTTCACACTGCCCTATCCCATCTGGACAAGAGGAATACCTATGTAAGAATGCTATTCATTGACTACAGCTCAGCATTCAACACCATAGTACCCTCCAAACTCATCATCAAGCTGGAGGCCCTGGGTCTCAACCCAACCCTGTGCAATTGGATCCTGGACTTTCTGAATGCCGCCCCCAGGTGGTGAAGGTAGGAAACAACATTTCCACTTTGCTGACCCTCAACACTGGGGCCCCACAAGGGTTCGTGCTCAGCCCCCTCCTGTACTCCCTGTTCACCCACGACAGCGTGGCCATGCACGCTTCCAACTCAGTCATCAAGTTTGCAGACGACACAACAGTAATGGGATTGATTACCAACAACGACGAGACAGCCTACAGGAAGGAGGTGAGGGCACTCGGAGTGTGGTGTCAGGAAAACAACCTCTCACTCAACGTCAACAAAACAAAGGAGATGATCGCCCTATCCACATCGAAGGGATTGCAGCGGAGAAGGTGGAAAGTTTTAAGTTCCTTGGCGTAAACATCACAGACAAACTGAAATGGTCCACCCACACAGACAGTGTGGTGAAGAAGGCGCGACAGTGTGGTGAAGAAGGCGCAACAGCGCCTCTTCAACCTCAGGAGGCTGAAGAAATGTGTCTCGTCACCCAAAACCCTGAGAAACTTTTACAGATGCACATTTGAGAGCATCAAGTCGGGCTGTATCACAGCCTGGTACGGCAACTGCACCACCCTCAACCACAAGGCGCTCCAGAGGGTAGTGAGGTCTGCACAATGCATCACCGGGGGCAAACTACCTGCCCTCCAGGACACCTACAACACCCAATGTCACAGGAAGGCCATAAATATCATCAAGGACAACAACCATCCAAGCCACTGCCTGTTCACACAGCTACCATCCAGAAGGCAAGGTCAATACAGATGCATCAAAGCTGGGACTGAGAGACTGAAAAACAGCTTCTATTTCAAGGCCATCAGACTGCTGAACAGCAATCACTAACTCAGAGAGGCTGCTGCCTACATTAAGACCCAACCACTGGCCACTTTAATAAATGGATCACTAGTCACTTTAAACAATGCCACTTTAAATAATGCCACTTTAATAATGTTTACATATCTTACACTACTCACATCACATGTATATACTGTATTTTATACCATCTATTGCACCTTGCCTATGCAGGTCGGCCATCGCTCATCCATATACTTACATGTACATATTCTCATTCACCCCTTTAGATTTGTGTGTATAAGGTAGTTGTTGGGAAATTGTTAGATTACTTGTTCGATATTACTACACTGTCAGAACTAGAAGCACAAGCATTTCTCTACACTCGCATCAACATCTGCTAACCATGTGTATGTGACCAATAAAATATGATTTGATTTGAGCAAGCAATCCAGATGTAGAAACACGGTGGCTAAAAACTCCCAGGAAAGGCTGGAACCTACTGTAGGAAGAAACCTAGAGAGGAACCAGGCTCTGTGTGCTATGCTTTCTATACACAGATGAGTCTATTTTTAATTTGTGTTGTTGTGTGTAGTCCTTTAAGTTAAAGTCTGTATCAAGTGTATACCCTTACCAAATCCCCCCCTCTCTTAAGCCACACGTGCGTCACCAAAGTGCCGGTCTCTATGAGACGAGAAGCATGACTGAGACATGTGCTTTGTGTAACTCAGCTCAAAAGAATAAATCAGGTTGGTTAATCAGGTTTCATTGAACTGGCAGTCTTCTTTTCAATGTAATTCCAACACCAAAGAAAAATAAACACTCAAGAGCAGAGATGCTCTCCCACACAAACACAGCTAGTCTTGTGTGGTTCCTGGCAAAGCGCAGGAACCTAAGGAATAGGAGGTTTCTTCTCTGTCTCCCAGCAGTATCTAGGCAACCCCCAGACAGTTCAAGTTGTCTGTGCATCGACCTAGATCCGTTATGTTCTCACATCAACCACTGCATCCTTCACTGTGGATCACCTGCTAATTAGTGTGCCTCTCTTCTGGCTTCCCTAGATGGAAGGCTGCTCTGACCCCGCATCTCCTTCTGAGGGATATTAGCCACGGCAACAGTCTCAGTCTACACTCTGCATCCGGCTGAACCTCCAGTTTAACACACAGTAGACTTCTCCCATTATTCGTTAGGTTAACACTAGCAAACAGGAAAAGCTGAGTGTTGTGGAACTCATAATTGATTTGCTATTGTGCTGTCAAAATGTTACAATATGCATTATGTTACAATATCCATGTTTTATGGAAACAACTGTTCTCACAGCTCCAACAAACACACTCCAGTAATTTGCATAAAACAATCTATGTCAGATGTTTACAGTTATAATGAGGCTACCAGTATCTGAAGAACAGCAGAGTTCAATAAAAGCCTGTTTCCTAATGATCCAAGGATCCCTTATAATAATCCTTTAGGTTTTGAGGGTTTTGAGGGGGCGGAGGTATCGTTAGTACAGTAGTTTATAGTGCATCTCATTAGTGTCTCTTTAAGGGCTGAGTGGAGGACCCAGGGCACACAGCAGATGGCGGCTGGCTGCAGGTTCAGAACTATGCCCCGGTTTAAACTGGTGGCATGTCAGCACTGTATGCCTGCCTGCAGTACAGTACAACACACACAGCAGTGAGGTGGTGGTAGTGGGCCAATCATGTATCTTTGTTATGTCTACAGTATAGAGAGAGACATCTCTTATGATGGAGGGTGACAGCATGGGCCATGATGACTTCTGTGAATGATATGTGTGACAAAACAACGTTTGTAGTCATGGATGATAGGTTTATGTACATACAGTGCATTCAGAAAGTATTCAGACCCCTTCCCCTTTTCCACATTTTGTTACGTTACAGCCTTATTGTAAAATTGGTTAAACAAAAAATGTTCCTCATAAATCTACACAAAATACCCCATAATGACAAAGGGAAAACAGGTTTTTAGAAATGCTTGCTAATAATAAAAAGGAAATACCTTATTCATAGAAATATTCAGACTCTTTGCTATGAGACTCTAAATTGAGCTCAGGTGCATCCTGTTTCCAATGATCATCCTTGAGATGTTTCCACAACTTGATTGGAGTCCACCTGTGGTAAGTTAAATTCAATGGACATGATTTGGAAAGGGACACACCTGTCTATATAAGATCCCACAGTTGACAGCGTATTTCAGAGCAAAAACCAAGTCATGAGGTTGAAGGAATTGTCTGGAATTGTGTCGAGGTACAGATCTGGGGGAAGGGTACCAAAAACTGTCTGCAGCACGACAGTCCCCAAGAACACAATGTGCTCCATTATTCTTAAATGGAAGAAGTTTGGAACCACCAAGACTCTTCCTAGAGCTGACCGCCTGGTCCCTCTGAGCAAACGGGGGAGAAGGGCCTTGGTCTGGGAGGTGACCAAGAACCCGATGGTCACTCTGACAGAGCTCCAGAGTTCCTTTGTGGAGATGGGAGAACCTTCCCGAAGGACAAGCATCTCTGCAGCACTCCACCAATCAGGCATTTATGATAAAGTGGCCAGATGGAAGCCACGCCTCAGTAAAAGGCACATGACAGCCCGCTTGGAGTTTAGCAACTCAGACAATGAGAAATAAGATTCTCTGGTCTGATGAAACCAAGATTGAACTCTTTGACCTGAATGCCAAGCGTCACGTCTGGAGGAAACCTGGCACTATCCGTACGGGACTGGGAGACTAGTCAGGATAGAGGGAAAGATGAACGTACAGAGAGATCCTTGATGAAAACCTGCTCCAGAGCGCTAAGGACCTCAGACTGGGGCGAAGTATCACCTTCTAACAGGACAATGACCCTAAGCACACAGCCAAGACAACGCAGGAGTGGCTTTGAATCTCTGAATGTCCTTGAGTGGCCCAGCCAGATCCCGGACTTGAACCCGATCTAACATCTCTGGAGAGACCTAAAAATAGCTGTGCAGCAAAGCTCCTCATCCAACCCAACATAAGAGGAGAGTATCTGCAGAGAAGAATGGGAGAAACTCCCCAAATACAGGTGTGCCAAGCTTGTGGCGTCATACCCAAGAAAACTCGAGGCTGTAATTGCTGCCAAAGGTGCTTCAACAAAGTACTGAGTAAATGGTCTGAATACTTATATAAATGTGATATTTCAGTTATTTATTTAAATAGATTTACAAACATTTCTAAAAACATGTTTTTGCTTTGTCATTATGCGGAACTCTGTGTAGATTGATGAGGGAACAAAAACAATTTAATCAATTTTAGAATAAGGCTGTAATGCAACAAAAATGTGGAAAAGGTCAAGGGGTCTGACTACTTTCCGAATGCACTGTATGTTTAACAAAGAATTACAGCAAATGAGTGACTGTCTCAAATTTTTTTTTAAATAGTTAAAGCTATTGAAAATGGAAGCTGGTTAGGTCATTGTAAATTCCCAGGCCATTTGCTATTAAACTTTTTATTTGTCACCCATGCTCAAAATATAAACAATAGATTGATTTCAGGGAGATCTATATTGGAATTAATGTAGGAAGTGAAACTTGGAATGTTGTTTAGCCAGGAGTGTCCTCACCCTCCCACACTGCAGGATGCTAGCCTGTTCCCCGTGGAGACAGAGGCAGCAGTGTCTATAGATAAACCCACTCCAGGCAGTAGAGAGGATGAGTGAGTGGTGGAGCACAACAAAAGCTAGAGGGGGCTGTGTAGGCAGGTGCTCCTGAGGGGGTTGGAAAGGATCAACACCCTTTTGGATTCCAAAATTTGAAAGTGGGTTTTATTTAAACTTTTGCTGTGTGCTGTAAGCTATTTTTCTATTAAGGAGCTGAAGAGAGGTTGGTTGGTTGGGATATGCCATAGATGGATATAGAGACATACTGTATAAGGTTAGTTCTTGCAAAGATTTCTTAAAAGGATGAATGATGAGTCAAAGCTGAACTAATTTCTCATAAAATGTGGTAGGGTTGAATTAATTCTTCACTGAGAAAGGGGTTTCCAGTCTTAGCCTAGGTGTGCTATGACATATAACATGTGCTATGACATGTGCTATGACATGTGCTATGACATGTGCTATGACATGTGCTATAACATGTGCTATAACATGTGCTATGACATGTGCTATGACATGTGCTATAACATGTGCTATGACATTTTTAGCCTATAAAACTGAGTGTTGTAAACAAGTTCCTCTATCATATATTATGGCGAGACGTTGTCTTGTTATCACTTTATGAAAACAGTACAAGCTGACCTAGATATTATAGAAAAGGGAAGTGCATCTCAGTTGCTAACAGTGGTGAGAAAATAAACTGCCTGGTCCCTATGGAAACTGGAAGGACTCAACATAACCACACTCTGCTGGCACCTAATTGTCATCCAAACACATGTACTGTCCAGGAGAAGCTTCAAATAAATAATCTCAATTAAGATCAACCCAACCTCCGCTGCAGTAGTTTGAATGAGACGTGACAGCCTGTTGATTGATGTTGATAAGGTGTAGACAGACAGGAAAGTGGCAGATTTCCAGAAAGGGAACCGGCTCTTATCTGAACTGTTAATGAGGAAAATAAAAGGTTATCAGGAAGCTGAAAGGAACAGGGAAATGATTTCCTCATATGCAGATCTATTTGTAGCAGCACCTTCCATGTTAAACCTGGCAGCATGGCTGTGAATATATCATCTCCAGAGTAGATGTAAGTTTGTTTTACACACTGCTTTAGCACACTCTGCCAACCCAGATGTCTTAGCCGTGTCTGAATCCTGGCTTAGGAAAACCACCAAAAACCTTGACATTTCCATTCCTAACTATAACGTTTTCCGCCAAGATAGAACTGCCAAAGGGGGCGGTGTTGCAATCTACTGCAGAGATAGCCTGCAGAGTTCTGTATTACTATCTAAGTCTGTACCCAAACAATTTGAGCTTATACTTCTAAATATTCACCTTTCCAGAAACAAGTCTCTCACTGTTGCCACTTGCTATAGACCTCCCTCTGCCCCCAGCTGTGCCCTCGATACCATATGTGAATTGATTGCCCCCCATCTATCTTCTGAGCTCGTGCTACTAGGTGACCTAAACTGGGACATGCTTATCACCCCGGCCATCCTACAAACTAAGCTTGATGCCCTCAATCTCACACAAATTATCAATGAACCTACCAGGTTCAACCCCAAATCAGTAAACACGGGCACTCTCATAGATGTCATCCTAACTAACTTGCCCTCCAAATACACCTCTGCTGTTTTCAATCAAGATCTCAGCGATCACTGCCTCATTGCCTGCATCCGTAATGGGTCTGCAACCAAACGACCACCCCTCATCACTGTCAAACGCTCCCTGAAACAGTTCTGCGAGCAGGCCTTTCTAATCGACCTGGCCGGGGTATCCTGGAATGACATTGACCTCATCCCGTCAGTAGATGATGCCTGGCTATTTAAAAGTGCAGGGGCCTCCCGGGTGGCGCAGTGGTTAAGGGCGCTGCCCGGGCGTCGCCCGGGTTAGGGAGGGTTTGGCCGGTAGGGAAATCCTTGTCTCATCGCGCACCAGCGACTCCTTGTGGCGGGCTGGGCGCAGTGCGCGCTAACCAAGGTTGCCAAGCGCACAGTGCCGCGAAAGATGCCGCGGTCATCCCCCTCTTCAAAGGGGGTGACACTCTAGACCCAAACTGCTACAGACCTATATCTATCCTACCATGTCTTTCTAAGGTCTTCGAAAGCCAAGTTAACAAACAGATTACTGACCATTTCGAATCCCACCATACCTTCTCTGCTATGCAATCTGGTTTCAGAGCTGGTCATGGGTGCACCTCAGCCACGCTCAAGGTTCTAAACAACATCACAACCGCCATCGATAAGAGACATTACTGTGCAGCCGTATTCATCGACCTGGCCAAAGCTTTCGACTCTGTCAATCACAACATTCTTATTGGCAGACTCGACAGCCTTGGTTTCTCAAATGATTGCCTTGCCTGGTTTACCAACTACTTCTCTGATAGAGTTCAGTGTGTCAAATCGGAGGGACTGTTGTCCGGTCCTCTGACAGTCTCTATGGGTGTGCCACAGGGTTCAATTCTCGGGCCGACTCTCTTTTCTGTATACATCAATGATGTTGCTCTTGCTGCTGGTGATTCTCTGATCCACCTCTACGCAGACGACACCATTCTGTATACTTCTGGCCCCTCCTTGGACAATGTGTTAACTAACCTCCAGACGAGCTTCAATGCCATACAACTCTCCTTCCGTGGCCCCCAACTGATCTTAAACGCAAATAAAACTAAATGCATGCTATTCAATCGATCACTGCCCGCACCTGCCCGCCCGTCCAGCATCACTACTCTGGACGGCTCTGACTTAGAATACGTGGACAACTACAAATTCCTGGGTGTCTGGTTAGACTGTAAACTCTCATTCCAGACTCACATTAAGCATCTCCAATTCAAAATTAAATCTATAATCTGCTTCCTATATCGCAACAAAGCATCCTTCACTCATGCTGCCAAACATACTCTCGTATAACTGACCATCCTACCGATCCTCGACTTCGGTGATGCCATCTATAAAATAGCCTCCAACACTCTACTCAACAAACTATCACAGTGCCATCCGTTTTGTCACCAAATCCCCATACACTACCCACCATTGCGACGAGTACGCTCTCGTTGGTTGGCCCTCGCTTCATACTCGTCGCCAAATCCACTGGCTACAGGTTATCTACAAGTCTCTGCTAGGTAAAGCCCCGCCTTATCTGAGCTGACTGGTCACCATAGCAGCACCCACTCGTAGCACGCGCTCCAGCAGATATATCTCACTGGTCACCCCCAAAGTCAATTCCTCCTTTGGTCATCTTTCCTTCCAGTTCTCTGCTGCCCATGACTGGAACGAATTGCAAAAATCTCTGAAGCTGGAGACTCACATCTCCCTCACTAGCTTTAAGCACCAGCTGTCAGAGCAGCTTTCAGATCACTGCACCTGTACATAGCCCATCTGTAAACAGCCCATCTATCTACCTACCTCATCCCCATACTGGTATTTATTTATTTTGCTCCTTTGCACCCCAGTATCTTTACCTGCACATTCATCTTCTGCCAATCTACCATTCCAGTGTTTAATTGCTATATTGTAATTACTTCGCCACCATGGCCTATTTATTTCCTTAACTTACCTCATTTGCACTCACTGTATATAGACTTTTTGTTTTATTTTGTTCCACTGTATTATTGACTGTATGTTTTGTTTATTCCATGTGTAACTCTGTGTTGTTGTATGTGTCGAATTGCTATGCTTTATCTTGGCCAGGTCGCAGTTGCAAATGAGAACTTGTTCTCAACTAGCCTAAGTGGTTAAATAAAGGTGAAATACAAAAAAATTAAGATAAATGTACCATCTAATGGAGACAGTATCAGACCAATGGTATGTTCTGAGCAGACATCTTTCATCTATTCAAACATGAAATTATTTTAGGACCTGGCTGATTGTGATCGGTGTAAATGAGAAAAAAAAGTCTCTGCCTTTGTCCACCCTGAGTTAAGAACCATATACAAACCATACTACAATAGGTATATGCATGCTGAACACCAGAGAGGGAGAATGACAACTTATTGAGAGGACAGAAATCAAAAACATCCGATGATGGGTTGCCATTGGCAACAAGTCTCCGGCCATATCTCCATATTTTCTGCATTGCATTCATGCTATAACGTGCTCACATCACAAGGTTATGCTACATGTGAACATGAAAGCGAAGGTAACCTCCCTAAATGACTACCGCCCCATAGCACTCACTTCGGTAACCATGAAGTGCTTTGATAGGCTGGTCATGCCTCACATCAGCACCATCATCCTGGAAACCCTAGACCCACTCCATTTTGCATACCACCCCAACAAATCCACAGATGACGCAATCGCAATCGCACTCCATGCTGCCCTTTCCCACCTGGACAAAAGGAACACCTATGTGAGAATGCTGTTCATTGATTGCAGCTCAGCGTTCAACACCATAGTGCCCTCAAAGCTCATCACTAAGCTAAGGACACTGGGACTGAACACCTCCCTCTGCAACTGGATCCTGGACTTCCTAACGGGCCGCCCCCAGGTTGTAAGGGTATGCACAACACATCTGCCACGCTGATCCTCAACACTGGGGCACCTAAGGGGTGCGTGCTTAGTCCCCTCCTGTACTTCCTGTTAACAGTCATTAAGTTTGCTGAAGACAAAACAGTGGTAAGCTTGATCACCGACAACGATGAAACAGCCTATAGAGAGGAGGTCAAAGATCTGTCAGTCTGGTTTCAGGACAACAACCTCTCCCTCAACGTGAGCAAGACAAAGGAGCTGATCGTGGACTACAGGAAAAGGAGGGCCGAACACGCCCCCATTCACATTGATGGGGCTGTAGTAGAGTGGGTCGAGAGTTTCAAGTTCCTTGATGTCCACATCCCCAACAACCTATCATGGTCAAAACACACCAAGACAGTCATGAAGAGCGCACATGTCACATTCTGACCTTAGTTATTTTATTATGTCTTTGTTTTAGTATGGTCAGGGCGTGAGTTGGGTGGGTTGTCTATGTTCCTTTTTCTATGATTTGCTATTTCTGTGTTTGGCCTGGTATGGTTCTCAATCAGAGGCTGCTGTCAATCATTGTCCCTGATTGAGAACCATACTTAGGTAGCCTGTTTTCTATTGTGTTTCGTGGGTGATTATTTTCTGTTTTCTGTTGTGTGTCCTCACCAGCCAGAACTGTTTTCGGTCGTTTCTCTTTGGTATTTTTGTTATTTCCGTGTTCATTTTAATAAATATGGACACATACCACGGTGCACCTTGGTCCTCACCTTTTTCCACCAACAACGGCCGTTACAGCACAGCAACACCTTTCCCCCCCCCCCAGGAGACTGAAAATATTTGGCATGGGTCCTCAGATCCTCAAAAAGTTCTACAGCTGCACAATCGAGAGCATCCTGACAGGTTGCATCACTGCCTGGTATGGCAACTGCTCGGCCTCCGACCGTAAGGCGCTACAGATGGTAGTGCATGTACAGATGGTAGTGCATGTACACCAGTACATCACTGGGGCCAAGCTTCCTGACATCCAGGACCTATATACTAGGCTATGTCAGAGGAAGGCCCTGAAAAATTGTCAAAGTCTCCAGTCACCCAAGTCATAGACTGTTCTCTCTGCTACCGCACAGCAAGCAGTACCGGAGTGCCATGTCTAGGTCCAAGCTTCTACCTAAGCCATAAGACTGCTGAACAATTAATCAAATGGCCACCCGTACTCTTTACATTGATCCCCCCCACTCGCTGTTTATTATCTATGCATAGTCACTTTACCCCTGTACAAATGATCTCGACTAACCTGTACCCCAGCACATTGACTTGGTATATAGCTCGTCATTATTATTTTATTTATTACTTTTTATTGTGTTTCTTAAAACTGCATTGTTGGTTAAGGGCTTGTAAGTAAGAATTTCACGGTATTGTTTTCGGCGCACGTGACAAATACAATTTGATTTGATATAACACAATGTTGAAGAGTGTGTGAATAATATGGCTTGGTTGTATAGTTGAAGGACCATTAAAATAGAGGAAACGTATATCAGGTATCAGGCCGGTAGTAACCACTACAGAATGTCTGTCCACAGCAATGAGGAGTCACAATGTCCAAGTAAGGGGGTTTAATTGACAGCAAGGATCCACACGAACACACATACAGACACACGACTGACGTCAATGAATAACTTTAGATAGTGGTTCTGCAAGGGTAGAAGAGAAAGGACATATTATATAGTAGTACACAATAATATGTAAAAGAGGCAAGGCTATACACAGACACACCTTGACTTGTCTTAACTGAATGATAATGCGGCATATAAGAATATGATTGACAATAGCAGGATAAAGCTGCAGTATTTACTGCTACATAATACAGATTCAATAAGCTCTGACTGTAAAGTATAATGTGGCCCGAGAGTACACGTGACCACCGCATGGTGAGAAAAGTCTGTCCACTTGTCTTCACCGCAACTCACTGGCTGGAGGCGGGACTGTGAAAAAACACAAGAGTGATTGACTGAGGAGCTGTCGGGATTCTAACTGATGGGACAAACCAGGGGTGCGTAGAGACATACCATAACTGACAGTGTGCCGTTTTGTTTTACAGTGTGAACGTTACAGAGAGGTGAAGACACTGGTTGTAAAGACATCCAGATGTGTGAAAGCTACCACAGAGACCCTGTGACGCTGTGGTCTCTCTCTGAATGACTGGGGAATGGATTCTTAAGGATGTCTCTGAATCGCTCCCACAGAGACCCTGTGATGCTGTGGTCTCTCTCTGAATGGCTGGGGAATGGATTCTTAAGGATGTCTCTGAATCGCTAACCGGTTATTGTATATCTTCCTGTTTTATTATGTACAAAGACTGGCCAACAAATCAATTGTATCACTTGCTGACCAACTACAAAGGGACATTGTGTCGTTTTCCAATCAATAGTGAACAGTCAACATCAATAGTAGCTACCTACTGAGGTCTGTTTAGGGAGACATGGTGTTCAAATGGGAAAAATACACTGGTCGTGACAATGGTATTTGATCTGATTACAAGCAAAGGCCCACAATGACTCATGTTGACTCAACCATAAACAGCCAGACCACAGACAGATGCTGATGGAGCAGCCAGTGCAGTAACTGTTTCTGGTGGAGCCATGCCAAACGGCCTGTCACGATAAGCCCTAACCAGAGTTCATCTGGGGACCTTAAAGTTGTATAATACCTTTCCAATCCAGGATGACAGCAGGGCCAATTGCCACTGCAATGTAAACGCACACACACACACACACACACACACACACACACACACACACACACACACACACACACAGCTGTACCTGGGGTTCACCTTCCTGTTTGAATATCCCAAAAGTACACACCCATGGTTTTATTGATGTTCAGCATCCAATGCAGCGATGAAGTTGATGTGACACCTAACCTTTTCTTTGTACTACAACATGTGTGGTTGACTGTGAAACAGTTCCCTTTTCATATCCTCCTTTCCTGTGAACACACCAAGATGACCTGATCCCTGCTAAGCCGCTGTGGCCATTCCGTTCCCCACCTCAGCGAAGAACAGGACATAGCTCCCAATTATCTACCATATCTTTATTTCTTCTCATTTAGGATGTATCTAATTTTGATCTTTTGGCACAAACATGTTAAAAAAAGGCAGTAGCCCAAAGTTAATTACTTTCTTTCTGTTCTGTGTACATAGCCCATTCCCACAATAATAACATCTCTGTTGAGCTTCCTCAGCCTCTCTTCCTGTTTTCTGTTTCCTTCACATCAACAGAGGACTGTATTATACATAATCGGAGGAGAGGTACATAGGGCAATTACACATTAGAACATAGTGGGGAGGGCCTGGCAGGCTGAAGGGCAGGGGGGCACATCAGGATACAGCCAAGTTGTTTGTAGCAGGAACACAGAGTGAGGCCGCTCGAACACCATAAGTCAAACACGATATTAGCTCCCCGATGAGCTGTCAAATGCCCTAATGAGCCATGATATTGCTGGTCTCCTTCTCACAGCCCTGCACACACACCACAACCTGGCCACACCGCACCTCACCCAGATCACAGGCAGGAGCAAGGAGGCTTGCTGCTCAATCATTCCAGTTGCTGAATAATACAAAGCAAACAGTGACCTACTTTTTCAAGCAGGGAACATGAGAGAGAGAAAACACGAAGTGGAGTCTGGGGAAAGGAGCTGGAATGAGGAAGTGGAGAGAAGACCTAGAGTGCATTGACAAGGGAGAGGGCGGGTTTGCTGTATTGGCGCTGACAGGCTGGTACAGTAGCGGGTGTGAAAGGCTTAGTATACACCCTCTGTCTAAATGGAGCTCACCAGGCGGGGTCTACACCAGGAGCTCCCATGAGAAGTGTGACTCCAGTCCAGAAGGCTGTTGTGTACCAGCCACAGCTTGTTGGCTTCTGTAATGTGATTAAACACACAGGCACAAGAATACCACAACTAGCCCCTATCCTGAAGGCCTCCAGGCGCAAGGAATGCATTTCATAGAAAGAGGGCCTCACACATGTGTCACATCATCAATCTGGGCAATGTAGGCCAATGCCTTCTGATCCTACTCTTTCGCAGAATGTTCTATCCATTTTCTCTTTTGTTTTTGTTTAATTTGACCCTTGTTTTGTGGTCCCAGTTGTCTCCTATTGTCTACTTGTTGCCAGGGTGTACCCTGTGAAGTGAGATGACAAGCAGATGCATGTCAAAATGTTCCAACCAAAATATATGGTAACTATAACACCACACACACACACACACACACACACACACACACACACACACACACACACACACACACACATCTCAAAACCAAATATGGCATGGTTGTGGTTAAAATACAGACAGATTTGAGGAAGGACATAACAAGCAAATCAAGAGCTCATGACTGGAGCTATTTACAAATCTTTAGTATTTATTGCCGAGTGGTAAGGTATGAATCAAGGTTTTACTTATACATCACTGTTTTACCGCAGTCGATCTTCGTTTTATGCACTCTCCCACTCAGTTTTACTTAAGAGGCTTGTGGAAACTAGACAGAGCAGAAGGGAAAATGAAAAATGCACATCCGTAAGCAGAACTAAATGTAGGGCAGGCCATGTCCCTGCTGTTGTGATCCCTGTTCTGAAGTCTCACTCTGTATAAAAATAGAGGGAATGTACAGACTGGATGTGGAGTGGGTGAACTGTGATAGGCCACTGTGTCATCGGTCTGTCACTGTCAAAGCCCCCTGCTACTGTCCTCATAGTAAAGGGAAACCCTAGCGGGCCTATCGCTAACCTCCTCAAATGTAGTACTATATCAGGGCCAGGAGTTTTTCCTGCTCAAGACTCATGTCACATTTGAGAGATACTGTACGTGCTAGAGATACTGTACCTGCTAGAGATACTGTACCTGATAGAGATACTGTAGCTGGTAGAGTAAGTAGGCTAAAAATCAGTTGATCCTGCACAAATCATTTGATCACAAAATGGTACATCCTGTACAAATGTATGTTCTGACCTGACGAAGAACAATCCTCAGACATCTTCCCAGGTGGTATTACAAATGTTATAGTGTGCCAGCTTTTTTGTCTTCTTCAAATCCTTTTCTCTATTCACAAAGATGTAAGACACCTCAGACTATAGACTGGACTTGTGTTGAGGAACCCTGGTGTTCCTCACGGTTCCGTTTTAGGACCACTATTGTTTTCACTATATATTTTACCTCTTGGGGATGTCTGTCACGGGATACTAGGAGTGGTGGGTTGGAATCAGGCGTAGAGAGCAGGGTTCAGTATATCGTGATTTTATTCTCCGGCCAAAAAAACGGTCACGCCAGCATAGAAAAGACCAGCCCAAAACAGGACCAAACAGTCCGGAGAATACACACATGAAAACCACAATCCAACAGAGTAACAAAAAACAATCCTGCACAAAACAAGGGCGGGACAACCTACTACATATAGGGAAGCTAATTAAACTAAAATACACACAGGTGAAACTAATAAGACAAAACCAACAGACAAACGAAAAAGGGATCGGTAGTGGCTAGTAAGACGGTGACGACGACCGCCGAGCACCACCCGAACAGGCAGGGGAGCCAACTTCGGCGGAAGTTGTGACAATGTCATTCGAAAACATAATGTTAACTTTCACTGCTATGCGGATGACACACAGCTGTACATTTCAATGAAACATGGTGAAGCCCCAAAATTGCCCTCGCTAGAAGCATGTGTTTCAGACATAAGGAAGTGGATGGCTGCAAACTTTCTACTTTTAAACTCGGACAAAACAGAGATGCTTGTTCTAGGTCCCAAGAAACAAAGAGATCTTCTGTTGAATCTGACAATTAATCTTAATGGTTGTACAGTCGTCTCAAATAAAACTGTGAAGGACCTCGGCGTTACTCTGGACCCTGATCTCTCTTTTGAAGAACATATCAATACTGTTTCAAGGACAGCTTTTTTCCATCTACGTAACATTGCAAAAATCTGAAACTTTCTGTCCAAAAATGATGCAGAAAAATTAATCCATGCTTTTGTCACTTCTAGGTTAGACTACTGCAATGCTCTACTTTCCGGCTACCCGGATAAAGCACTAAATAAAACTTCAGTTAGTGCTAAATAAGGGCTGCTATAATCCTGACTAGAACCAAAAAATTTGATCATATTACTCCAGTGCTAGCCTCCCTGCACTGGCTTCCTGTCAAGGCAAGGGCTGATTTCAGGGTTTTACTACTAACCTACAAAGCATTACATGGGCTTGCTCCTACCTATCTCTCTGATTTGGTCCTGCCGTACATACCTACACGTACGCTACGGTCACAAGACGCAGGCCTCCTAATTGTCCCTAGAATTTCTAAGCAAACAGTTGGAGGCAGGGCTTTCTCCTATAGAGCTCCATTTTTATGGAATGGTCTGCATACCCATGTAAGAGACGCAAACTCGGTCTCAACCTTTAAGTCTTTACTGAAGACTCATCTCTTCAGTGGGTAGGAGTGTGAAGGTGAACGGAAAGGCTCTGGAGCAACGAACCGCCCTTGCTGTCTCTGCCTGGCCGATTCCCCTCTTTCCACTGGGATTCTCTGCCTCTAACCCTATTACAGGGGCTGAGTCACTGGCTTACTGGGGCTCTTTCATACCGTCCCTAGGAGGGGTGTGTCAATTGAGTGGGTTGAGTCACTGATGTGATCTTCCTGTCTGGGTTGACGCCCCCCCCTTGGGTTGTGCCGTGGTGGAGATCGTTGTGGGCTATACTCGGCCTTGTCTCAGGATGGTAAGTTGGTGGTTGAAGATATCCCTCTAGTAGTGTGGGGGCTGTGCTTTGGCAAAGTGGGTGGGGTTATATCCTTCCTGTTTGGCCCTGTCCGGGGGTGTCCTCGGATGGGGCCAAAGTGTCTCCTGACCCCTCCTGTCTCAGCCTCCAGTATTTATGCTGCAGTAGTTTATGTGTCGGGGGGCTAGGGTCAGTTTGTTATATCTGGAGTACTTCTCCTGTCCTATTCGGTGTCCTGTGTGAATTTAAGTGTGCTCTCTCTAATTCTCTCTTTCTTTCTCTCTCTCAGAGGACCTGAGCCCTGGGACCATGCCCCAGGACTACTTGACATGATGACTCCTTGCTGTCCCCAGTCCACCTGGCCATGCTGCTGCTCCAGTTTCAACTGTTCTGCCTTATTATTATTGGACCATGCTGGTAATTTATGAACATTTGAACATCTTGGCCATGTTCTGTTATAATCTCCACCCGGCACAGCCAGAAGAGGACTGGCCACCCCACATAGCCTGGTTCCTCTCTAGGTTTCTTCCTAGGTTTTGGCCTTTCTAGGGAGTTTTTCCTAGCCACCGTGCTTCTACACCTGCATTGCTTGCTGTTTGGGGTTTTAGGCTGGGTTCTGTACAGCACTTTGAGATGTACGAAGGGCTATATAAATAAATTTGATTTGATAAAAAAAATCCAATCAATCAAAAGGTAACACAAAAAATGTACATACTGTACATACTGTAACATTAACGAGGCTATATACGGGGGGTACCGGTACCGAGTCAATGTGCGGGGGTACAGGTTAGTCGAGGTCATTTGTAAAGTGACTACGCATAGATAAATAAACAGCAAGTAGAAGCAGTGGAAAAACAAGGGGGGGGGGGGGTCAATGTAAATAGTCCGGGTGTCCATTTAAAAACTGATTCAGAACACTTCCCAGTGTGTGGTGGGAGCTCAAGGGCTCTCTAGGGCGGACTGTGAATATCATTAAAATACACACAGAGTGGAATGCTACCCAATGATGAAAGGGGGGCATGAGTAAAAAGGTTTGGGAAACACTGACCTAATGCACTGTAATGTTAATGAACATAATTGCAAAGATTGAAGCACTGACTATTGCAAGGTTCTCTGATAAGGCTAATTGAGAGGGTAACATTATTGAATGGCACCTAGTTGTTTACAGTCAGGCACAGCCAGGTGTGGTCTAAACTCTCCTGCTACAAAAGGTACAGTGATATGATATGGCTTTACTGAGATAAGGACGGGTAGCCCTGGAGACATGATGGCACAAACTCAGGTCCATGTGGCCATGTAACCCTGTGGTGAACACGTCAACTGAGGAATAATAGGACATTTTCTGTGTGGGAAAAGCCTCTACCTTCTCCATGCAGTGTTCTGAATCAGTTCATGGAGGGCATTGATTCTACACTGAAGAAAAATATAAATGCAACATGCAAGTTACAGTTCATATAAGGAAATCAGTCAACTGAAATACATTCATTAGGCGCTAATCTATGGATTTCACATGGCTGGGAATACAGATATGCATCTGTTGGTCACAGATTCCTTTTTAAAAAAAGGCAGGGGTGTGAATCAGAAAACCGGTCAGTATCTGGTGTGACCACCACTTGCCTTATGCAGTGCGACACATCTCCCTCACATTAAGTGGATCAGGCTGTTGATTGTGTCCTGTGGAATGTTGTCCCACTCCTCTTCAATGGCTGTGCGAAGTTGCTGGGGGGATTGGAATACGCTGTCATACACGTCAATCCAGAGCATCCCAAACATGCTCAATGGGTGACATGTCTGGCAAGTATGCAGGCTATGGAAGAACTGGGACATTTTCAGCTTCCAGGAATTGTTTACAGACCATTGCAACATGGGGCCATGCATTATCATGCTGAAACATGAGGTGATGGCGGCGGATGAATGGCACGACAATGGGCCTCAAGATCTCGTCACGGTATCTCAGATCTCGTCACGGTATCTCAGATCTCGTCACGGTATCTCTGTGCTTTTAAATTGCCATTTATTAAATTAAATTGTGTTCGTTGTCCATAGCTTATGCCTGTACATACCATAACCCCATTGTCACCATGGGGCACTCTGTTCACAACGTTGACATCAGCAAACCGCTCGCCCACACGACGCCATACACACTGTCTGCCATCTGCCTGGTGTAGTTGAAACTGGGATTCAGCCATGAAGAGCACACTTATCCAGCGTGTCAGTGGACATCGAAGGTAAGCATTTGCCCACTGAAGTTGGTTACGATGCCAAACTGCAGTCAGGTCAAGACCCTGGTGAAGACGGCGAGCATGCAGATGAGCCTCCCTGAGACGGTTTCTGACAGTTTGTGCAGACATTGGGTAAACCAATAGTTACGTCAGCTGACCGGTTGTGTAAACCCATAGTTAACATCAGCTGTTCGGGTGGCTGGTCTCTCTCGGGTGGCTGGCGTGGTTACACGTGGTCTGCATTTGTGAGGCCGGTTGGACAAACTACCAAATTCTCTAAAATGACATTGGAGGCGGTTTATGGTAGAGAAATTAGCATTAAATTATCTGGCAACAGCTCTGGTGGACATTCCTGCAGTCTGCATGCCAATTGCCCGCTCCCACAAAACTCGAGATATCTGTGGCATTGTGTTGTGTGACACCTGTGTAATGATCATGCTGTCTAATCAGCTTCTTGATATGTCACACCTGTCAGATGGATGGATTATCTTGGCAAAGGAGGAATGCTCACTAACAGGGATACAAACAAATTTGTGCACAAAATTTGAGGGAAATAAGCTTTTTGTGCACATGGAACATTTCTGGGATCTTTTATTTCAGCTCATGAAACATGAGACCAACACTTTACATGTTGCATTTATATTTTTCTTCAGTATATTTACTATATGGCAGATTGTTATCAAGATCATTCACCAACCAGCCAGAGTGTAGAACAATTGTTTTTCCAATTCCACTTCATCTACAGTGTGAAACATGGGAGACTAAGAGTGCTACCTTGGCGTTAGCTCCAAGAGGCTGTTGCAGTGTAAAATAGGTCTTACTGTTTCCTTGGGAACAGTAGACAGGCTTTCCATCTGTAAGGCCTGTCAGAAGCAGAGTGGTGGGGGAATAAAACTGATGACCAATTACAACACTGAAGGACGGGTGGCTTTGTGCCTCTCAGACTCCCTGCACAAATGACCCAGCATATAGCCTTTTCAATCACTTTACTGAAGAATGCAATTAAAACACAAGCAGAGAATTAGACACAAAATATTAACCATTGGAGCTTTTGACGGCTTTTATCGTGCACAAGCATATCCAAATATTTCAGTACCACTTTTTCTGAACCACCTGTGCATAATGAATGCTCTATTTTATTCTATCACCTCATGCATTTACCCACAGGTTGAGTTGAACATTACAAAACTCGCTATGAGCGTACGTAAGAGTTTATAATCGCATCACACACAGGTCGCTCATAAAATAGCTACCAATATTTCTCCATTTGTCCAGGTAAAACATTACTAAAAAGTACAATGATGACATATTTTGAAAATATTCTAATGAGAGTAGCTACTATACTTGAAAGGTAGCCTAACTAACAACACAAAGACAGTTGTGAAAGCATCCTCCAGTAATTAACCCAGCAGGAAACAGCTCTCACAACAGGAGAGGAGGCAAAATCAGCAATATCTCCCACTGCTCTTTTTATGTTGTGTGACTTTATGTCATTCTAACCAGAAGCAATTACAGCTGAGATCTGTCATCCCCTACCACCAAACAGTCTTTCATTGAGTCATTAGAAAAAGCATCCACAAATATCCAACTAAACAGGTATTTTTGTCAGGTTCTTGATTTGAAGTGACGTACATTCGATCGATCAGGATGCAGGGGCAAGATCTGCAACACTGCTGCCAATCCAAAAAATGACTAGCAGGAACCTCTTGTTAACTTTCTCATAATGTGTCTCTACCCGCATGGTGAGACATTGCTGTCCTCAGTACACCAACACAAGCTTTCACCCACAGCACCTTGCACCTGCAGCACCTGTCAGGAGTCATTTAGTCTCAGTCAAAACACCACTTCCTAACCTTGGTATGCACTGTACTGTTCTTCTGGTACAGATTCCAGCCTGTTCTTGTGCATGGGCAAATACACTGAGTGTACAAAACATGAAGGACACCTGTTCTTTCCATGACATAGACTGACCAGGTGAATCAAGGGGAAAGCTATGATCTCTTGTTGATGTCACTTGTTAAATCTACTTAAATCCGTGTAGAAGAAGGAGAAATTAAGGATTGCACGGGGGGGTGCAACTCAATATTAGGAAAGTGTTCATGTTTTGTACACTCAGTGTATTTGTGAATGGGCCAAGACATGGGGTGCTGCTGGTTAGTGGTCAGTTTTGATGTTATGACAGGGATGTTTCTGGCCACAGGGGACTATGTGTCCCCTCCCTACAACATTCCTCTCTGGCTGTTGCCTGTAGTTCTCATGCCGTGGCTAGAGGAGTGGACACAGCCCCTATGCTTCTGCCTAACCCAGAGATGAAAGCTCCAGGCCTTTCTGCTGCACACACTCACTGAGGGCTAGGTGTGTGTGTTGGGGGGGGGGGGGGGGGGGCTAACATGATTGAGAGTAGTGAGAAAATAAATGGTGGGGAATAGCCATGATTTGGGCATTCTAAACCACTTCACCCATGACACGGTCCTCTTTCTCTCTAAAAGAGAACTCATATCTTACAAGGGTTTTGTGTGACATTGGAGTTATTTGAATTATTGCCCTAACAAACAGAGTAGTGATACTTTGAATTGACATGGTTATGGTTCACAAAAGTAAATAAAAACAGGATGTTTTATGGTCATGTTGTTTTACAGGGTCAGCTATAGTAGTACGGCACCCCTGGAGCAAAGTAGGGGACACTGGGAAACCTTCCACAAAGTAATTATACTGAACAAAAATATAAACGCAACATGTAAAGTGTTGGTATCATGTTTCATGAGCTGAAACAAAAGATCCCAGAAATGTTCCATACGCACAAAAGGCTTATTTCTCTCAAATGTTATGCACAAATGTGTTTACATCCCTGTTAGTATTTCTCATTTGCCAAGATAATCCATCCACCTGAGAGATGTGGGATTTCAAGAAGCTGATTAGACAGCACAATTCCTGGAAGGCATCACCTCATGTCTCCTCATGTTTCAGCATGTAAATGCACAGCCCCATGTCACAATGATCTGTACACGATTCCTGGAAGCTGAAAATGTCCCAGTTCTTCCATGGCCTGAATACTCACCAGACATGTTACCGATTGAGCATGTTTGGGATGCTCTGGATCAACATGTATGACAGTGTATTCCAGTTCCCGCCAAAATCCAGATACTGACTGGTTTTCTGATCCACACCCCTACTTTTTTTAAAGCTATCTGTGACCAACATATGCATATCTGTATTCCCAGTCATGTGAAATCTATAGATTAGGGTCTAATGAATTTATTTCAGTTGACTGATTTCCTTATATGAACTGTAACTCAGTAACATCTTTGAAATTGTTGCACATTCCAAAAACATTGTAAGAGGTTGTTCTGTGTTTTACACAGTGGTGCCTTTACGTTTTCACAGTCAGAGTATTCATGGTTTCTCATTGTTGTTACTCTGATAGTCACAGACCCAATGCATTATGTGAGCATTACAAAAGAGCATAAAAGAAGCATAACAATCAAAACATTATAAGAGCCTGACTAACGCGGTCTAACATGAAGGCCCATGTGGAGCTCGTGATGTTTTCAGACCTTGATGACCCAGAAGCACTGCTTGACCGACAGCCTTCGAGTAGAGCACAAACAGCCTTCCAGTAGAGCGCAGGATGCTGCAGAGCGCATGTCAGAACCCAGTCAACCATGCTCTCCATTACCGAGAGAGGACCAGAATGACTCAGGCAGTAAAGCACTACAATGTGGAGTCAGTCAAAACATGGTAACAAACCTCCTCATACTTCACATTTCTAGTGTAAAGGGCTCCACTATAACATGGTTGGTCTCATACAGAGTATACACTCAATACATTACTCAAGGCCCTTAGGCTCATTGAGGGATGGTCATTGAGTTCTCTTAATGCCAATCTCTGGGTGTTGTGAGGGCGTATTTAAGCTCAGAGATGTACGCAATCCTGCATCTAGGGCTTTAGGATTCTGTCCAGGTCAGTTGGAGAGCCGCCTTTTTACCCAGGGCCCGTAAGAAGACAAGATCAGCGGCAGCCATCTACTCTAATCTCTATCCGGTTTCTGGCAGGGTTCTTCAGAGGGCTTGATGACCAAGCACACCCACACAAACTCTCCATCTCTCCACTGCATCTCTATCTCTCCCTCTGTTTCTCATGGGTGAAAGACATGTATCGAGGATCTAAATACAATTTTAAGATTAGGCTGAGATACATGTTCTTGGCACTTTCACTGTGGGTGATGTGTTCTAAGCACTGTCTATATGCTGTCATTTTGGTGTATGTGAGTGTGTGTGCATGGGTTTGAGAAAGACAGAGTACACACAGCATGATAGATATTGTGACTCTGCACATGGATGTAGGTCAGACAGGCGTTTGTGTACCTTGCTCTGCACTGCCACCATGTGGTACAGGGAGGAACTGCAACCCGACTGACCCTGTGCTGTGAGGTTGCCCTCAAATCAGGGAGAATGCATTATCAAAATCCAACAAGTGGTTGCAAAGAAAGTTGACTTTCTCTAATGACAAGAGCAAACAAAAAAACTTAAATGCCAGGTGCCAAAACCAGTTAGCATGAACTTATCCTCATAATAGCTTAAATCTGTTATGTAATGTAATCTCAACAACATCCATTTGAACAACCAACTAGTCTTGACCAGTTGGTTCTCTGATCTTGGAGCTCTCTGAATGCCGTCTCTCGCTGTGAATTCCAGAGAATTACATGGCGCTCACAAAAGGGATTATTGTTCTGCATTCGTTACTTCACAACAAGAACCCCAAGTGAATAATTGGATTGTATTTTAAAATAGCAGGATCACAATGAAAACTCCATGAAGCTGATAGTGCTTCTACCATTACAAACACATCGAACAGTAAATCATTAGTCTGAATGCTGGATGTGATTATTTGTTTAATTAATCGTATCACTGTTGGTTTAGAACCATTGAGCATAACAAGGTTTTATACTAGAAATCGACAGAGCTGGTCATTATGGAGCAGGAGGAGAAGGTATTAGAGGATTGGAACCTTAACATAGTTACATTCTTAGAGAAATAAATTCATTAAAAATCCTACAATGTGATTTTCTGGATTTTTTTTCTCATTTTGTCTGTCATAGTTGAAGTGTACCTATGATGAAAATTACAGGCCTCTCATCTTTTTAAAAGTGGCAGAACTTGCACAATTGGTGGCTGACTAAATACTTTTTTGCCCCACTGTAAGTAAATCTGACTTCCAGGATCTATTTTTCAGACGACTTCCCTCCATCAATCAAATCCCATATCCATCCCCCAACTAAAATGACAGTGGATCACATGTTCAATAAAGCAATTCCTCCAAGCTCCTGGTTTCTATGGAAACACCTCCTCCACAGCCAGCTGAAGCAACAGAGATGTGTTCATTAAACTGTAACTAACTGTTGCTTTGAATGCCCTTGGTGCCCACCCGTCTCTGCACTGACATTTTACAAACACCGACAACCTATAGTGCTAATTAAAAAAGTACTTTATTTGTCACGTGCGCTGAACCTTACAGTGAAATGCTTACTTACAGGCTCTAACCAATGGCGGAAAAAAAGGTGTGTGTGTGTGTAGGTAAGTAAAGGAATAAAACAACAGTAAAAAGACATTTGAAAAAAAGAGTAGCAAGGCTATATACAGACACCGGTTAGTCAGGCTTATTGAGGTAGTTATACAATAGTTCGATGATTATCACCATAGGCAATTATATACAGACTATTACACCTGATTGGATTTCATTTGAATTACTGGGGAGCTCTGTGTCAAAGACATTCATAACTGCACTCCACCTTTTGATCTACATATTTGTGAATTCTCTCTTTCCTTAGGAGGCAGAACCAGAGGGTGTGATCTCTGGTCTGGTGCTCATGCTCATTAAACAACCTAGCAAAACTAGGACAGGCCTATGGTATAGCATTTGTTCCGACATCATAAAATGATCAAGTAACTTTGCGTCAATCCTTTCTTGAATAGAGATAATATATATATTTTTTAATGAGTATTATGAAGTTATCAAAATGTTAGTTTGTTTTATTCAGATCCCGATTGTCTTTTGCCAAAGCAGCAGCTATTCTTCCTGGGGTCCACACCTAGTTACTTACACCACAGCTCTATCTGCCTTTCAGAGCTAAATTAATTAGTAAAATGGGTTTAACCTGAAAAAGGCCTATTCTGGCAGGCCTTGTTTGCATTACGTGAACTGAAACCACTGACGTACACCTGGACAATCAAGAAGTGCTACTCCCAACAACAGCCATTACCCTCCTAAAATAATTGGGTCACATTTGATAAGACAATATAAAAAAAAAATATTCCAGGATAGTGAAATTTAGTTTGTTCTCTTTTTCATTGAATTATCAGTGACCTTTAAGGTTATGAGTCCCAAAAAGACCAAACCGTCTCGTTTTGTTCTCTCTGAGCCTTCAGTAGTCGATGTATACAAAAGTAACATTTTGCGTCACAAGGACATATCTAAGCTCGTTGTTTTCTTTTCATTATCATTTCATGAGGTTGTTAGTTTGTAAACAGCATCTGTTAACACTGCCTATTAAATTAACAAGGGTTACAGGTGAGGAAACACTGCGGTCCCAGCAGCCTAAACGATCACAGTCACATTCTTGTTACAGCAATGAGCAATCTTTTTACAGCAATGAGTGCTTGTACCAGTTGGTAGTATGTACATGAAGCCCAAATCCTCATGTTGTTTTGACCACTGCATCTTCAAGACAAACCACTTTTTTTGAGACAGCTAATAATTTGAGATTAGTAGTGCTATCTGTGTGAAAATGTGAGTAGCTAATAGAGGTTCCCTCACATCACTGAACCAACTATTCCTTTCAGTGTGTTTCACCATAAATAAGTTCAGTAGTGTTAGCCTGAGTGCCAGTCAGTTTGTGCTCTTACCAACTACATTGCTGACATTGTAAAGCCAAAGTTTGGCATGACAATTATTGACAAGGAGTTGGCATGATAGCACAAAAACACTGGCACTCAGGCTATAGTAGTGTAATGTAAACAGTAACAGTTGATAGAATAATTTTTATGTTTAAGATAATGACTAAAGTATTCCACCCTGAAACCATATAATTGTATGAAATGAGTCATAATCCAATAATGTGTGTGACTAGGCCATTGTGTTACTATTTCGCAATATGAGCTGGGTATAGTTGAGACATTCAATGACAACTGAACTATCGACTTGTGATAACAGTGAAACTAATAACTGGAAAGAGAACTCCACCCTAGGGAGGAGAAAAACTGTTAGAAATGGCTTGCAGAAGGGTGATAAACAATGTATGTGAACTCTGGAAAAATACAGCCCACCTAAAGAGAGGTGTAGTTTCTACTGATGTGAGTTCATTTGTGTGTGTGTGTGTGTGTGTTATAAAAAGATTGTGTTCTCATTTTGAAGACAGAGCGCTCTCTGAATAAAGTATTGATCTATTGCAGAATCTGAGACTTTGTCTAATTCTTCATTAACCAGAGCCTTACAACCTCTGGGAATTGGTCAAAGCTATAAAATAGTTGTTAGAACTTTGGGATAGAAATGCTTGTGACAGTCTTCTAGAATCCCTGTGGTGTTCTATGTGGAATCATCCATAGATTCAGCTCCATTTGTCTCTGTTTTATCATGCAAATCAGTCTCTCATGAGGCCATTAATAAGTAACATTTTACATAGTACCTGTGCTGTGATGGGGTGTACTAGACCAAAATCAGGCACAAACAGGGAACGTCATCTCAAGTCATGACGTCCGATCTGTGCACTTACAGTGCATTCAGAAAGTATTCATACCCCTGAACTTTTTCTACATTTTGTTTCGTTACATCCTTATACTAAAATTCATTAAATAGTTATTTTCCCTCGTTAATCTACACACAGTACCCATAGTGACAAAGCAAAAACTGGTTTGACATTTTTGCAAATCTATTAACCAAAAAACCCCTGAAATATCACATTTACTTAAGTATTCAGACTCTTTACTCAGTACTTTGTTAATGCACCTTTGGCAGCAATTACAGCCTCGAGTCTTCTTGGGTATGATCCTGCAAACTTCGCACACCTGTATTTGGGGAGTTTCTTCCATTCTTCTCTACAGATCCTCTCAAGCTTTGTCAGGTTGGATAGGGAGTGTCGCTGCACAGCTATTTTCAGGTCTCTCTGGAGATGTTCGATCGGGTTCAAGTCCGGGCTCTGGCTGGGCCACTCAAGGATATTCAGAGACTTGTCCCAAAGCCACTCCTGCGTTGTCCTAGTAAACCTTCTCCCCAGTCTGAGGTCCTGAGCACTCTGGAGCAGGTTTTCATCAATAATCTCTTTGTACTTTGCTCCTTTCATCTTTCTCTCGATCCTGACTAGTCTCCCAGTCCCTGCCACTGAAAAACATCCCCACAGCATGATGCTGCCACCACCATGATTCACCGTAGGGATGGTGCCAGGTT
Source organism: Oncorhynchus mykiss (assembly GCF_057628025.1). Classification (NCBI taxonomy): domain Eukaryota; kingdom Metazoa; phylum Chordata; class Actinopteri; order Salmoniformes; family Salmonidae; genus Oncorhynchus; species Oncorhynchus mykiss. The sequence goes on from NC_143033.1 coordinate 83,720,580, forward strand.
TCCTCCAGAAGTGATGCTTGGCATTCAGGCCAAAGAGTTCAATCTTGGTTTCATCAGACCAGATAATGTTGTTTCTCATTGTCCGAGAGTCCTTGAGGTTCTTTTGGCAAAATCCAAGTGGGCTCTCATGTGCCTTTTACTGAGGAGTGGCTTCCGTCTGGCCAATCTACCATAAAGACCTGATTGGTGAAGTGTAGCAGAGATGGTTGTCCTTCTGGAAGGTTCTCCCATCTCCACAGAGGAACTCTAAAGCTCTGTCAGTGACCATCGGGTGACCAATTCCTTCGAACTCTTGGCTTGTGCTCTGACATGCACTGTCAACTGTGGGACCTTATATAGACAGGTGTGTGTCTTTCCAATTAATGTCCTATCAATTGAATTTACTGCAGGTGGACTCCAGTCAAGTCATATCAACGGAAACAGTATACACCTGAGCTCAATTTAGATTGTCATAGCAAAGGGTCTGAATAAGGTATTTCTAAAAAATGTTTTTTTGCTTCGTCATTATGGGGTATTGTGTGTAGATTGATGAGGGGGAAAAATGATTTAATCAATTTTAGAATAAGGCTGTAACATAACAAGTGTGGAAAAAGTCAAGAGGTCTGAATACTTTCCGAATGCACTCACTGTATGTAGGTAAATATATTCATATATTCTCTTTTAAATTCACTAAAATGTCTAAAAACGAGAAGAAAAAAAACAATCCATTTTGAATTGACTCAAAATGTGGACTAAGTCAAGGGGCATGAATACTTTGAAGGCACAGTATCTAGAACCTGCTTGATAACCTACATTTCCAACTTGCACTCCTGTTTGAGTTGGCTTTGCTATTAGGATGAAAGACAAGCACTGAGTTTCATTTAGCATGCATGTCATGACTGCATTAATTGTTGCTTGTGAAGTCATACAAATCTGACACGAGCATTCTAGGGGCATATGGTCGGAAAGAAAGTAAAGCTAAAGTGAAATCACAAAACACACACCTAATACCAAGCTGGAATTCTAACAAACCCTGGCTATGACAATGTAAATGTCATGCCAAATAGAGTATGACAGAATCATACTAATGAGTGAAGCATTTTAGTCCAGCATGCAAATGCTGCTTGTTTTACATGTTTGGCGCCAGGTCACACGGAGTGTACATATCATTAGGAACATCTGCTCTTTCCATTACAGACTGACCAGGTGAATCCAGCTGAAAGCTACAATTCATTGAGGTCACTTGTCATAATCTACACTGATTTGAAGTAGAAGGGGAGGTGACAGGTTAAAGAATATTTTTTAAGCCTCGAGTCAATTGTGAATGTGTGCCATTGAGGGTGAATGGGCAAGACAAAATAATTAGTGCCTTTGAACAGGTTATGGTAGTAAGTGCTAAGTGCACCAGTTTGTCAAGAACTGCAACGCTGCTTGGTTTTTCACACTCAATTTCCCCATGTGTATCAAGAATAGTCCACCACCAAAAGGACATCCAGTCAACTTGACACAACTGTGGAGTCAACATGGGCCAAATCAAATCGTATTGGTCACATACACATTTAGCAATGTTATTGCGGGTGTAGCGAAATGCTTGTGAAACCCCTGTGGAACGCTTTCGACGCCTTGTAGAGTCCATGCCCTGACGAATTGAGTCTGTTCTGAGGGCAAAGTGCTGGGAGGGGGTTCCGCAACTCAGTATTAGGAAGGAGATCTTGTTTTGTGCACACTGTTATGTGAAGACAGGTTTGGCTTACCATGCCAATACCACCCCTCGGTGGTCAATTGGGACACTGTCAAAATCCTAATTCACACAATGACCAATACAATAAAAGGGGTTTAAAAGAAAGCATGTCTAATTTTGCAGAGCTTGAATTTCCCTACAGAAGCTGTCAAAAGGCAACGAAATAACTATTCAATCACAAGTGAATGTCTTGTGTGCTAAATGGCAAATCCTCAGCAAGAGGCCATGGGTGTGTCATTCTCTAGTTGTATCGTTAGGGGGGACACCAGAAAGATTAACGGCTAAAAGGAACAGGTGGCCATGATCTGTTAGCAATCACCTGCTAGGTGTTGTTCAAACATGTATAATTGGAGGAGGATAATCTGGTCAGAGGAAATAGAATGGCCATGAGCTGCTTCTAAGTAGTTTGCCATTAGCTGCTCTAGCATGTTGTATCTGAAACATCTGTGAATTAAATGCATACTGAGAGCAGAAGATCTGATCACTGTTGTGGTGAAACCTTTGGACAAGTAAAATAGAGTGAAAGGTTTTAAATTAATTTATATAAAATAAAAAAAAGCATTTATCCACTGAAGCGGAACAAATATCCATCACTTGTATCTTCTTTAGTTTGGAACATATACAATCTGAAGACAGACTCGTCAGGTTGTCGGAACAGAATGAAATAGTCAAGCAAAGGGTCTGTCCACACACCGAAGTCACCACAGCCAAGGATAACGAGAAAAAAAAAACATTTTACCAAGTGCAGATCTGGTCTGGTTTTAAACAGCTGTTTTCTTCTGTTAAATGTACAGTTAAAGCTAGAATCCTTAGTTGCTACATCCATTTTCTGACTTAAATGAATATATACCCATCTAATCTTGAATAATAACTTAAACGCCTAATGAGCTTAGTTCAACTCTCGTACCCCATCATAAACTTGTTCTTACGCTAATGTTTGTAAACAATGGAAATGTAAAGCACGGTATAGTCTCAAAACATGGTTAAAACCACAATTGTGATATCATGGATAGTCAGTCCTGGCATCCATAGTCCCGTCTGTCAATCTGAGAGTGGTTCCATTTCTCCAGGCCCATCCCTCAGCTTTTTACCAAAAACAGGTGGAGTGACCCCTTTGGTTTAGTTTCAACTAAGGATTCACGCGTTAACGGCTCAGGTACTTTTCTGTAGTCTGTTACATGAAAGCTCAATGAGGCATCTGATCAACTACACATGGAATTAATATGTTTATATCTTACTGGTTATCTGTGCAAGTATGAAAATATGTAAGTGTAACAAAGCAAATTGATTTGGATATGACAGAACGTGGATTTGACAGGGGAAAAAAACACTCCATTGATAGAATTGTAAAAAGAAACGACACTGAACAGAAAAAAAGTCCACATACAAACTAACAGCGAGAATGTTGAAGTTCAGGTGGAGTGATTGAAATGTCAGACCCCACTGCTGTAATGCTTTCTTTATTTCAATTATTATTACTTGTTTTACCTATATAAATGAAAATACATCCAAAACAGATCCTATGGTCCACATATGAACAACAAAATACTGCATTTCTACTTACAGCAGCAATAAGGCTAGGTCAGTATATGAAAGGCTAGCTGCCAAAGGTCCAGGAATTGTCATGTTTGGGTCAAATGCTTCTCATGCTGCTAGTTGGTCACTTCGTCCAGTCACCCCATGGGTCCGTTGAGTGGTGCCCTTGACCGTGGCCCCAATCTGCACTGAGGTAGTTGAGACAGAGGTACCGTGCGACCGCCGGGCTAACATGGGCCTCAGTCAAACTGCTCGCTGCAGGTGGTCAAAGTTCAGCTCATCATGTTAAAGGTTAATTGTTGTTAAGGCTTCCTGTGGTCTTGGAGTAGTCGTCATCCTCCTCCTCCGTGGCGATGTCTCACAGGGGTACCTTCAAATTAGAGTTCTACTTTGTCCTAGTTGTCCTTTTTTCAAATCTCAACTAAATATTCTCTTCAGTCTTTTTTTTATTTTTTAAAGGGGTGGTCATATTTTCCAATCCTCTACAATGGTTAAACCAACTGAAAATCTTCTATTTTTGGCACCTTGGGAGTCAATGGAAGAAGGGGGAAATAAATGGTAGGAAAGGAGAAAAAAACAAAACAAGATGGTGGTGTTGTTATAGAAGACTAGTTGTGGTGGCTGGCTTGGTCATTGGCTGCCGACGAGTCCGTATCTGCTACGCGTGTTGCGGTGGGGGTGGCGCTGTCCCCTTCCTCTGTTTTGATGCGCTTACCGTTGGGCTGATCGCTGGCCGCCTGGGCTCCGTTCTGTCGTTTGGTCGGGAGGGAGGCTGAAGCGGAGGCGTGAGTGGCCAGCAAGTGGAGAGGACTCGCAACAGCTGTGGCTGAACATGGGGAGGAAGATGAGGAAAAAATATAAATATTTCAGCGTCGGAATTGATGGAATACTCTGCTAAGTAATCTAATGTCTTAGAACATATGCCAATAAAAAGTGTACTTTTCAAAACAGTGTCGGAAACTCCAGCCAGACAGGGATTCATATGGCCCTTCGTGATACACAAACACACTGCAGAGCAGCCCTGACAAGTACGCTGCATGAACTAATTAAACAAACAGGGACTACTCACAGCAGTGGTAGACTACAGATGCGGCCAGAGCAGTGGTAGACTACAGATGCGGCCAGAGCAGTGGTAGACTACAGATGCGGATAGAGCAGTGGTAGACTACAGAAGCGGATAGAGCAGTGGTAGACTACAGATGCGGCCAGAGCAGTGGTAGACTACAGATGCGGCCAGAGCAGTGGTAGACTACAGATGCGGCCAGAGCAGTGGTAGACTACAGATGCGGCCAGAGCAGTGGTAGACTACAGATGCGGCCAGAGCAGTGGTAGACTACAGATGCGGATAGAGCAGTGGTAGACTACAGATGCGGATAGAGCAGTGGTAGACTACAGATGCGGCCAGAGCAGTGGTAGACTACAGATGCGGCCAGAGCAGTGGTAGACTACAGATGCGGCCAGAGCAGTGGTAGACTACAGATGCGGCCAGAGCAGTGGTAGACTACAGATGCGGCCAGAGCAGTGGTAGACTACAGATGCGGATAGAGCAGTGGTAGACTACAGATGCGGATAGAGCAGTGGTAGACTACAGATGCGGATAGAGCAGTGGTAGACTACAGATGCGGATAGAGCAGTGGTAGACTACAGATGCGGTTAGAGCAGTGGTAGACTACAGATGCGGATAAAGCGCTTTGACCGGATCCATTCTAAGCCAGTGTCTCACCTGCAGCGGCCTGCATTGGCATCAGGTGGGTGCCGTTCTGTGCAATGGTCTTTATGGGGAGCTGGTGCTGGCCCAGGGCCGGCTGCACTAACGTCAGCGTCTTAAAGGGCGTGGCCGACTGGGTCGTCTGGATGATGCGACTGCCACCGCCTATAGAGGCGTGGGTGATCGTTGGAACAGATTCTACTTTTACTAGAGACAAACATAGGAAAAAATGATGTCAATGACCTCTAATAACATAACACCAAACAAGCACTACAATAACTGATCAACATGAGATACATTGCACATTTACTAAGAAAAGACATATACACAGGTGCCTTGGTCAAGAGTAAAACAGACCTATGTAAACCTGGCTGAAACCACTACTACCTTGAGTCAACACAATCTGTCCATCTACACACACACACCATCCCCTCACCTTTGGCCTCTGAGTAGTCTCCGTTCTCCTGGGGCTCAGTCTGGAGGGTGACCATGGTGGGGGTGGCCACTGTGTAGGTGTTGGCGGTGCTGAGTCCGGCCATGCTGGTGACAGACATGGCAGGGATCTGGTGGACAACGTGCACCGTCTGCATGACGGGCTGCTGGTTCTGGTTGGTGCTGGTAGTCACAGGCGTGGCCACGGCATAGGTCACCGGCTTTATGGTCTGAGGTAACTGACGCTGAACCGTGATGAGCACCGGCTGGCTGTTGAGAGGAGAGCCTGGACAAACAATAGCTTTCTTTAACGGAGGATCCACATGTGACGACTGCACGTTTGTACATAGGATTGGAGAAGACTCCCAACAATGTGATAGGACAAAAATGGGCGTCTCTCACCTGGTGTACTCTGTGCAAAGCGGGCCTCCTGGATGACAGCTAGTTTGGGCTGGACTGCCGTGGCAGGGGGTGGGGCCGGAGCGGGCTCTGGTTCCATGGGGACAGGGGAACCCTCTCGGGATAGGCTGTCAGGGGTCTGCACCCCACTCGAGTGGGCCGAGAGCACCCCAGAGTGATTAGGGGAGACTGGGGCACTCCTGTGAAAGAGAAAAGCAGATAGGCTTTAAAAATGCTCTAGATTTACATATGCATTGAAATTTACCACCCTAGTCGCACTCCACCAGAGTCACACTTTCCCAATGGGAATATTATAGTGACCACATATGGCCACAAGGCAATGGCACAAACATGCCAATCTAACAGTAAAGCTGAGGTGTCCAACCTTTTATATCATGAGCTACTTTAAATTATGAAACGTATCGCAAAATACAAAAAAAATCCTAGCTTCAAATACACAGTATTTTCCCAAATTCAGTCCCGTTATATTTTTCATCGTTTTTCACTCAAAATTACAATTATTCTTAGAGAAACAATGAAATGTGATGTTCAGAGTCCACGCCAATACTAAAAATCGAGAAAAATACAAAAAATATATATTTTGATTTGCATGCAATACCACTTTAATTGAGAATTTTGCGAGAGAAAAAAAAAGCCCATCCGATTGATCAAATAATCATGATAGAACAGGTAAACCTGTTTTGCTGTTAATATTTAATTGAGAAGGTTTTGGGGAAAGTATTTTTTTGTCACCTAGAGTTGGGCGGTATCCATACTTTCACATTGTCATACCGTCTTGATTGCATCCCGGGATATACGGTATTACCGGCTTAGTAAACAAGGCCGCAAAAAAAAAAAAAAAAAAAAAAAAAAACTATTGGCCGTCTATTAATAGAATGCTAACAAAATTTGCACAAGTAATAGAACATTTCCATGGAGGATGCTAAAGAGTGCAAACTAATATAAACGAATTGCAAAGACGTACACGTATAACTTTATGAGCTGGATTTCCTAGATAGGAGCTACTGAATGGCATTTTTGGTGAGTTTGGACATTTAAAAGCAAATGTAAATGAGTGTGCAAATGAACAAAGTTTTGAAACATGCTTGTCTGAAGAACAAACAGTACTGGCTCTGCTGCAGCATGTGTACATGCTGTGTCTGTGTGGAGTCTGGAGTCACTAGGGCAACGGGCCTGGGGAGGAGAAGACGGCCCGAGAATGGAGAGGAGAAAAGGCACAAGGAAATCAAGATAGTGGCAGCTGTACAAATAACTTATCCAAAGGGCTTTGAGTTCTCAAACACGGGAGAAAGCTAACACTATATGATGCCCGTCACCCTATTAATTCGGCCACATACTTCGATAATTAGCAAATTAAACATAGTATTGTGCTTTAACGCAGAATTCTGCTTTTTCTCACACTGGAAAAAAAATGGTGTAAGATGTAATATGCTTCTTATTGTAATTTCTGCTCAGCGTCACACATTTTGTGCTTCAGTTGCATTTCTCCTCTCGGATGAGAATTCATAGAAAACCTATCAGCAGACATCACTGACTGATGTTGAGCTACTTTTCTCCAGTACTTTACTCAGTGTAGCCAGACTCCTTTTCTCCAGTAAAATGCAAGATTAACTAACTAAGCAAAACATTAGGAAATGTAGCAGCTTTTTTTGCAAAAAAATACCTTGCTTTTTCATTGTAAGCCCATTTACTTGCTAAATAGCGCTGCACTTTGGTTGTCATCTGATGAAAATGAAGCTATTTTCTGCCGAATGTGTTTTCTGTGAAGGAAGGAAAACTATAGTTGCACGTCCCTGACGGTCAATATAAAACACGACCCCTGTCAATACACAGCTGGAATCAACTGCTCAGGCTTTCTCCCATTGTGCTATTTACAAACAAACACATTTTTAAAAATGTCATTTAACATTTATTTGACTAGGCAAGTCGGTTAACTTCTTATGGCTGGGAGGTGCTGTTTCCACATTCGGATGAAAAGCGTGCCCAGAGTAAACTGCCTGCTACTCAGTCCCAGAAGCTAAGATATGCATATTATTAGTAGATTTGGGTAGAAAACACTCTGAAGTTTCTAAAACTGTTTGAATGATGTCTGAGTATAACAGAACCCATATGGCAGGCAAAAACCTGAGAAAAATCCAACCAGGAAGTGGGAAATCTGAGGTTTGTAGTTTTTCAAGTCATTGCAGATCCAATAAACAATGTAAATTTGATCCAATTGCACTTCCTAAGGCTTCCACTGGATGTCAACAGTCTTTAGAACTTTGTTTCAGGCTTCTACTGTGAAGGGGGAGATAATGAGAGCTGTTTGAACCAGTGGTCTGGTTGAAAGCCTTTAGTTTAGTCACGCGCACAGCAGTGAGCACGAGCTCTGTTCCTTTTCATTTCTATAGACAAAGGAATTGAAACATTATTGAAGATTTCTGATAAAAACATCCTAAAGATTGATTCTGTACATTGTTTGACGTGTTTCTACGAACTGTAATATAACTTTTTTGACTTTTTGTCTGGACTTACGTGCTCACGCATTGTGCATTTGGATTACTGGACTAAACGCACAAACAAAAAGGTGGTGTTTGGACATAAATTATGGACTTTATCGAACATTTATTGTGGAACTGGGATTCCTGGGAGTTCATTCCGATGAAGATCATCAAAAGGTAAGTGAATATTTATAATGCTATTTCTGACTTTTGTTGACTCCACAACATGGTGGGTATCTGTATGGTGGCTGAGCGCTGTACTCAGATTATCGCATGGTGTGCTTTTGCCGTAAAGCTTTTTTGAAATATGATACCGCGGTTGCATTAAGGAGAAGAATATCTTTAATTCTATGCATAACACTTGTATCTTTTATCAACGTTTATGATGAGTATTCCTATAAATTAATGTGGCTCTGCAAAATCACCGGATGTTTTGGAGGCAAAACATTACTTAACATAACGTGCCAATGTAAACTGAGATTTTGGGATATAAATATGAACTTTATCAAACAAAACATACATGTATTGTGTAACATGAAGTCCTATGAGAGCCATCTGATGAAGATCAAAGGTTTGTGATTAATTTTCATCTCCATTTCTGCTTTTTGTGACTCTCTTTGGCTGGAAAATGGCTGTTTTTTTGTGACTAGGCGCTGACCTAACATACTTTCGTCGTAAAGCCTTTTTGAAATCGGACACGGTGGTGGGATTAACAAGTTTTTAAAATGTGGTATAATACTTGTATGTTTGAGGTATTTTAATTATGAGATTTGTTTGAATTTGGCGCCCTGCACTTTCACTGGCTGTTGTCAAATCGATCCCGTTAACGGGATTTCAGCCGTAAGAAGTTGAGAACAAATTCTTATTTACAATGATGGTTTAAGAACAGTTGGTACCTGCCTTGTTCAGGAGCAGAACAACAGATTTTACCTTGGCAGCTCAGGGATTCGATCTAGCAACCTTTCGGTTACTTGCCCAACTCTAACCACCTACCTGCCGCCCCACATGACTGGCTCAACTGTTCTGGGAACTATGCTTCATAATGTAAAATAATGTGACAGGTGAAATTAAGAACACGATATGCTTCATTTCCTAACATATTACTTTTTAAGCAAATACCTGCAGTCAGTTTGTGTAACAAAATATAAAAAAACATATTGAAAAACTTAAAAATAAATAGTTTCAATGGTAAAAAACCATGCCTTGGCCATGCCTTGGCTATTTCCAAATACCCCGGTATACGGTATGCCGCCCAAGCCTACTGTCTACCCTGAAGACAGTTATCATTCTGTCTTACTGGCTACACAAAGTGAATGGAAGATAAATGTGTGCACTACACAGACATACAGGGGAACTATTGCTGGAAATTAATTGGCAGATAGTGTTACATTTGGCTTTTTAGGCCAACTGGAACTAACTAGGGATGGGATAATGTCAATGTGGATAGATGGGCTGCGAGCGACCGGATGGAGACCCCTGCAGTAAAGCATGCAGCGAGCTCATCATGTGACTGAAACCTGAGAGAGTGAGTAGATCCATACCTGGAGGAGAGGGGTCCGAGGGGGGTCCTGAAGCAGGGCACACCCCGCGGCCTTCGTTTCCTGAAGGCCTGCTCCATGAGCTTGCCCTCTGAGGACGGGTCTATCCTCCAGAACGAGCCCTTGCCCGGTTCCTCCTGCGATCTGGCTACTTTAATAAAGTAGCGGTTCAGTGACAGATTGTGACGGATCGAGTTCTACAACAGAATACGCCGTCGTGTTAGTACGAACACACTGCAGCCAAGGCTGTTATTCACGTCACAGTTCAGTGGCACATGCTCAAAAACAACTTGGAAACAGATGGGATAAGCCATGTTCCGCCCTTCAGTTTGAAGCCAAAGTGAATGTGTACTTTTACAAGGTTGCATATTAGTCAAAGCACATCTTAATATACAGTGCCCTCAGAAAGTATTCATACCCCTTTACTTATTCCACATTTTGTTGTGTTACAGCTTGAATTCAAAATGTATTTAAAAAGTCTCACCCATCTACACACAATAAACCGTGTTTTAGAAATATTTGCTAACCGATTGAAAATTAAATAGTAAATCAAATGTACATAATTATTCACAAGTGAGTTAATACTTTGGCAGCAATTAAGGCTTTGAGTCTTTCTGGGTACGTCTCTAAGCTCTTTCCACGCCTGGATTGTGCAACATTTGCCCATTATTCTTTTCAAAATTCTTCAAGCTCTGTCAAAATTGGTTGTTGATCATTGCTAGACAACCATTTTTCAGGTCTTGCCATAGATTTTAAAGCAGATTTAAGTCAAAACTGTAACTCCGCCACATTCACGGACTACTTGGTAAGCAACTCCAGTGAAGATTTGGCCTTGTTTTAGATTCCTATCCTGCTGAAAGGTGAAGTCATCTCCCAGTGTCGGAGAGAAACAGGTTTTCCTCAAAGACCCTCGACCTCAAAACCAGTTCCACTGCATTTTTTCCATCATTCCCCTCTAATCAGGAACTGATTTAGACCTGGGCAATTAATTATCAGGTAGAACTGTAAACCAGGAGGCTCTGGAACTCATAAGGTAAGAGTAGAGTACCCCTGCTCTAGGATTATGCCTGTGTTTAGCTCCATTCCACTTATTCCCCAGTTCTTAACAATTACAATCATACCCATAATATGATGCAGCCACCACTATGCTTGAAAATATAGTGTGTGGTACTCAATAATGTGTTGTATTGGATTTGCCCCGAACACTTTTTATTCAGGACAAAAAGTGAATTGCTTTGGCAAGTATTACTTTAGTGCCTAGTTGCAAACAGGATGCATGTTCTGGTATATGTTTTATTCTGTAGACATCTTTTCCCTCTGTCAATTAAGTTAGTATTGTGGAGTAACTACAATGTTGATCCATGTTGAAACAAGAAAATGTGGGAAAAAACTCAAGGGGCTATGCTCTGGTTTTTGAGATATTTCAAATATAACCATGTGGTAGAATCCTAATGCTATTCAAAACAAGTTCAGATCTTTTCCCTCTCATGCACCATTTTCAATGACATTATTTGTATTGAAATACACCATTTCTCACCTGCCAGCCTTTGTCTGCAGTCCTGTAGTAGGGGTAGTTTTTGGTGATGTGAGTGTATATTCCGTTTAGTGTGAGCTGCTTGTCCTGTGCCATTGTAATGGCTTGGACTATCAGTTGTGCATATGAGTATGGCGGTTTGGAATCATCCTAAAGGGAAGAAGAAGAGGAAGGAAGAAAGGGTGTCATTTACTAGGCAGCATAGCACATATTGTGAGCAATGGCACTGGAGGGAATAGCAGCCGTTTCACAGGCTCCTGGCCAATTGAACTATTTTGTGTTTTTGGGTGTTGATCTTAACTTTTTTTGTACATAATGTTTACACCATCGTTTCCTATGACTGAAAAGAGCTTCTGGAAACCAGAAAATCCATCACCAACCTCGATTTGGATGAGGACTTTTAGTGCAATGAGTCCCAGACCAGGCCCAAATCCCTGACACGGAGTAGTAGGTGGCGCTACTGGCTAACATGCAATCACTGGACGAGCTCTGTTTGAGACTATCCCATCAACGTGATCTGAAAAACTAATATCCTGTGTTTCTCTAGCTGGTTTTTCTATGCATCGGCATGACAGAACGGCGGCATCGGGAAAGCTCGGGGGAGGGAGTGTGCGTCTGAGGTTCTGCTCACGTTAGAATACCTTATGATAAGCTGTAGACCATACTATTTACCAAGAGAGTTATCATTATATTTTTCGACCACCATAAACCGATGCTGGCAATAAGACTGGACTCAATGAGCTGTATAAGACCGACCATAAGCAAACAAGAAAATGCTCAGCCAGAGGAGGCATTCCTAGTGGCCGTGATTTTAAATGCAGGAAACTGAAATACGTTTTACCTCATTTGTACCAGCATGTCACCTGTGCAACTAGATCACCTTTACTCCAAACACAGAAATGCATATACATCCCTCTCTCCATTTAGCAAATCTGACCATACCTCTATCCTCTTGATTCCTGCTTACAAGCAAAAGCTCACTCAAGTGACCGGAAGTGGTCAGTGAAGCAGATGCTAAGCTACAGGACTGTTTTGAAGGCACAGACTGGAATATGTACCATGATTCAGCCGATGGCATCATTAATAAGTGCATCGACAACCTTCCCAGGGACTGCGGTTGAAAATTAGCCTACTGGCTAAAACCGGCACTTTGACTGAAACGTTGATTAATGTGCACTGTCCCTGTAAAAATAAAACAAACTCAAACGACGTGCCCAAAGTGACCGTATGTAAAAATCCCAACCAGAAGACATGGATTACTGGCAACATCAGCACTGAGCTAAAGGCTAGAGTTGCTGCTTTCAGGGAGCGGGACACAAACCCAAATGCTTGTAAGAAATTTCACTACACCCTCCGACGAACCATCAAACAAGCAAAGCGTCAATACAGAACTAAGATCAAATCGTACTACACCAGCTCTGACACACGTCGGATGTGGTAGGGCTTACAAACTATCACAGGTTACGAAGGGAAACCCAGCCATGAGGTGCCCAGTGATATGAGCCTACCAGACGAGCTAAATGCTTTCTATGCTCGCTTTGAGGCAAGATACACTGAACCATCTGTTCCAAATGACTGTGTGATCACACTCCATAGCCAATGTGAGTAAGACCTTTAACAAACAGGTAAACATTCACAAGGCCAGACAGATTACCAGGACACGTCCTCAGAGCATGAGCTGCCAAGCAGGAAAGGGTCTTCACTGATATGTTCAACCTCTCCCTGTAATACATACATGTTTCAAGCAGACCACAATTCTACCCTACCAATCAAAAAGGCAGTAAATGCTCATTTGGTCAAAAATGACTTAGTCATTTTTTGCTACATTAAATATATGCTTAATCATGTGGACAAGTATCCTGCCTCTATTGTATTGTGTTTTGGAGAAAATGTGGGTCATGTTAGCAGTAACTGCATAAAGTTACTGTGAAACCAACGTAAATAAAAAACATATTTCTCAGTTCCACGCTATGAGCAGTTACCACCAGGCGGTGTCAGAGGAAGGCCCAAAACATTGTCAAAAGACAGCCACCCACCCGAGCCAGACTTGTTCTCTCTACTATTGCACGGCAAGCAGTACCAATGCACCAAGTCTGAAATCAACAGGACTCTTCTACCCCCGAGACATAAGACATCTAAACAAGACTGCTAAATATCTAATCAAATGGTTACCAGGACTAACTGCATTCACCCTTTTTTGCACATCTGCTGCTGCCAAGTCACTTTATCCCTACCGTTGTGTACATTACATAGCTACCTCAATTACCTCGTACCCTTGTACGACTCAGTACGGGTACTCCCTATATGTATAGCCATGCTATTTCTAATTCACTGGGTTTTTATTCTTCGTGTCTCTCAATTTTGTGTATTATTTTTCCTCTCATCTTTAACTCTGCATTGTTGGAAAATAATCCATAAGTAAGCATTTCACTGTTAGTCTACGAAGCATGTGACAAATTACATTTGATGACAACCATGGGTTTGTTTTGTCACATGCATCAGTTAAAATGCCAAAACAGGCAAACACATGACGACCTTTCCTCTCCAATTAATTCAAGTGTGCACTTATTTAAAAAGGGCAATCTGCAGTTGCAGTACCCATTGATTCTTGAAGAATATAACTTATAAATGCCTCGAGCTTAGTTCAACTGTCATATCCCATCCAAACAAACTTGTTTTACTCCAATGTTTGTAAACAAAGTAGTGTAAACAAAGCAATTAACCGAAACAGAAGTTTTTTTTTTTTTTTTACCAATAGAGATATCAGACCAAGTCCAAACTGTGTGATATGGTAGTTGTAGTTTCCAACAGGCTTATATTCTACATATATTAGCGCAGTAATTAACCAACTATTTCACGCCTACTTGTCCAGTCTGTGTGGGGCACACAGAGGGAGAGAAGAGACAGAAGACATGTGAGTGAAAGGCATAGGGAGAAGTTGCTTTGGGAGGTATCTCTACCTGAAAATACATGCTCTAAGTGATTGATAGTGGATATTCAGAAGTTGTAAAAGTATGCCTTATTTACTCAAGAACATTTCAAATACATGTTGTCAGACAGCAGCTCTATAGAGATGAGATGACTTGGAATTAATAAAAAGTCAAATAAAACTAAATGTAATATACCCAACAACTGAACTATTTTCAATATTTATAAAGTAAATATAAAGTGATTCTTTTTTAATAATAGAACCAAAACGAAAAGCACTAATCACTCAGCACTAGAGTTGCAAAGCGGCGGAAACTTTCCAGACATTTTCCATGGGAAGTTATGCCCAGGAATTTTGCTTAAATTCTTTTTTTTTTCCTTTTTAAAAAGGTAACTTATAACAGTGAACCTTTGAGGGATACACAAGGCAATTCTAGGTCTTGCAGTATATTTTGGTTAAACTATCCCCAATTCAATGGAGTTGCAACCCTCTGCATACACAGTGCATTCTTCCATCACATGTACAGCTGATTCTCAAGATCTTGCTCACTAATGAGATGCTACTGAGTCCACACTACTACACTGTCTGAGCCAAGGACTACATGCTTTCTGGTAAGTTTTGATTACAATACTGGGTGGGGTGAATATATTTTATATGACACATGATTTTTTGTTAACTAGTAAATAGTAGCCTACAGCAAAGTGTTTAAATCATTTCTAACTTGTTAACAATTTCTGCTAGTTTTTGCTACCATGTGGGTTTTAGCTTGCTTGAGCCTGTTAATTCACCTGTTTCCATGCATGTTTCATTTTAAAACATCTTATCTCACAAATGAGTTGTTTAATCTAACTGCTTAACTATTTATCTGTACATGGAATTGTATTTGTTTTTTTTACTCTTTTTTTCTAATCTTTACAGGAAAATGCCACGGGCACTATCTGACGTGTGGAGACATTTCACTGCAGCTAATGTAGAAGGAAATGCTGTGTACATTTGCAAATACTGTGTCAAATCATATGTGAAGAATGCACCAAAGAAGCAGAATCATCTGGCCAAGTGCATAAAATTTCCTCAGTGATCACAAACAACCTCTGACAAAAGTCCCTCTACTTCTATTCGAGGTGAAAATGATGAATCAGACACCTTAACACAATTCCTCCTGGAGTCAGTATTTTTTACTCAATGGAGGAACGTAGTCAGTGAAATGCTGATTAATGTCTTGCTCGAGCTGTGTACGCAACTGGTGCTCACAGGCTGTGTATTGGAAGAGATTTCTGAATGTTTTTCGCCCAGCATACACCCCTCCAACCAGACATGCTTTATCTACTAATTTGCTGGATGCAGAGATTAGAGTTCAAGTGAAGGTCAAGCAAATCATAGAGAAAGCAGACTATTTCAATCATCTCTGATGGGTGGTTGAATGTTCGAGGGCAAGGAATAATTAACTACATCTCCATCCCTCAACCAGTATTCTACAAGAGCACAGACACAAGGGACAACAAACACACCGTTATCTACATTGCAGATGAGCTGAAGGCAGTCATCAATGACCTTGGACCACAGAAGGTATTTGCACTGGTGACAGACAATGCTGCGAACATGAAGGCTGCTTGGTCTAAAGTGGATGAGTCCTACCCTCACATCACACCCATTGGCTGTGCTGCTCATGCATTGATGAATCTGCTCCTCAAGGACATCATAGCACTGAAAACAATGGATACACACTACAAGAGAGCCAAAGAAATGGTTAGGTATGTGAAGGGTCACCAAGTTATAGCAGCAATCTACCTCACCAAGCAAAGTGAGAAGAATAAGAGCACCACATTGAAGCTGCCCAACATGTCATCATGTTTGACAGTCTCCTGGAGGGGAAGGGGTTTCTCCAAGAATATATAGACAGACCCTTCAAGAGGATCCTCCTGGGTAATGTATTTTGGGAGAGAGTGGTAAGCAGCCTGAAACCTAAAACAGTAGCCATTGCACGGATTGAGGGAGACAATGCCGCTCCTGTCTGATGTTCAGACTCTACTTGCTGATGTAAGAGAAGAAATCCGTACTGCCCTGCCCACTTCACTGTTGCTCCAAGCAGAGGAAACTACAGTTCTGAAATACATCAAAAAGCGTGAAGGCTTCTGCCTGAAGCCCATACACACCACCGCATACGTTGGACCCCAAGTATGCCGGCAAGAGCATCCTGTCGGGTGCAGAGATCAACACGGCCTATGGTGTCATCACCACCGTGTCGCGCCACCGTGGCCTTGATGAGGGTTATTTGCAGCCTGGCGAACTAAACTTCCAAGCAAGGGCTTTTGGCATGGAGATGCAATATGGCAGTCGTGCCAACATATCTCATCAGCCATCTGGTGGAAAGGACTTTGTGGGTATGAGGCTCTTTCCCCTGTTGCCTCCGTCATCCTCCAAATCCCACCAACATCAGCCGCCTCAGAGCGCAACTGGTCCTTGTTTGGGAACACACACCAAAGCACGCAACAGGCTGACCAATACAAGGGTTGAAAAGAATTGGTGACAATCCAGGCAAATTTGAGGCTTTTTGAGCATGACAACAAGTCATCCTCAACAAGGTTGGAAAGTGACAGTGAAGATGAGGCCTCAGATTCTGATGTTCAAGAGGTGGACATTGAGGAGATCCAGGGAGAAGACAGGGAAGCCTGAGAGGAAGACAACCAAAGCTTTAGTTTCTAGACTATCATTTTACAGAAGTATGATGAAAAAGTTGTTTGGTAGATACGATGGATCATTGGTGATCATTCAATATTCCCTTTCTTTTGTTGTTCAGTGAAATCATCCCATGTGAAAAGTCATTTAAAATTAAATTTATTGAATAAAATTCTCTATTGGAAGGATTTAAACATTTGCTATTATGTCTACTTATGATAAGGTTTATGTTTCTGTCTCCATATGATATGGTAAATATATCCAAAGCAAAAAAACATTTAAATGGCATTAATATTAATTTGCATAGATATCCGTTAATTACCATATAGTCCCGTTAATTCCCACAGAAAGTTTCCACCTCTGAATATTCCCCAAAATGTGCAACCCTACTCAGCACTAAAAAAAGTACATGTAAACAAACACTGTACACGCTCATAACATTAAAGCTATATTGATAAATGGTTGGTCAATTCTTGCATCCATAGCTCCATCTATAAATTTGAGAGTGGTTACATTTCTCCAGCTCCATCCCTCAGCTTTTTACCAAAACAGTGGCGGGGATAACATTTTATGGTTTCAACTGCTGATTGCCACTAAATTAAAAATGCCAGTTTCACAGACACAGATGAATTTAAGCCTAGCCTTAGACTAAAAGCATGTTCAATGGAGATTCTCTGTATGTGGTACTCACCTTGGGGCTGTCCCCTCCTGAGGCCTCCTTGTCGTTCTCTGACTGGGAGTTGTCGTTTATGAGCTGTAGCTCTGCAGAGCTAACGATGCGACCCATCCTGTAGCCGGACAAGCCCGCTCCCCTGGGACTGGAGGGGCACGAGTTGGCAGCACTGTGGGGAAGAAGAGGACCAGGCTGTTAGTCACCAAGTCTCTGGCAGCATGATGACAAACACAGTACATATCAAATTATCTGACTAAGAATAATGCAATACTTTTAGGCTACAAACAAAACTGCATAATTGATCCACTGATGACCTCAGTTCCTTTTTTAGAAATCAAGCAATGGTTTACAATTAGCCAAGCTATTCTGAGGAATACGGGGCCCCACTAAAATAAATATCTTGACTCAGCTTATCTGTGCCCTTTCCTGCAGTAGCCTGCAGTCAGACTGGTACACACCACCTATGCAAATACTCCCATTATCTAACTCATATTGAAAGGAGAGCAAAACCGTTTGAGGCATTAAGTTGAGTTAAAACAGCAGAAAAAGCTTAAGGATTTGTCATTAGCTGAAGCAAACATGAATAATCTGGAGATAAACACTGATTATTGGTTAGAATCAAATGAAAACAATATTATTTTTTCCATTCTTCACTGTATCTGGAGCAGTTCCATCATCGGTGCAATGCGCCATAGCTGATTGGCAGATGTGCTAGTAGGAATTCATGGGTGATTCGCACTAGAGGCCGACCAATTAATCGTAATGGCAAATTAACTGGGGCCGATTTCAAGTGTTCATATTAATTGGTAATCAGCATTTTTAGATGCTGATTATATTGCAATCCACGAGGAGACTGCATGGCAGGCTGACCACCTGTTACGCGAGTGCACGCAGCAAGGATCCATGGTAAGTTGCTAGCTAGCATTAAACTGATCTTATTTAAAAAATAAATTAACATAATCACTAGTTAACTACACATGGTTGATGATATTACTAGTTTAACTAGCTTGTCCTGTGTTCCATATAAATAATGCAGTGCCTGAAATTGTGTCACTTCTCTTGCGTTCAGTGGAAGCAGAGTCAGGGTATATGCAGCAGTTTGGGACGCATGGGGGGAAAAGTTCTTAATGTTTAAACAGACATTTTTATCATCGGTTTTCCGTTAAAACAATAGGAAGAAAATAATTCCACGTGAATTCACAATTCAGCTGCGCTGCTGATAAAACCATTTTGGGTCTCACGGTGTACCCCTTTCAGATGGTTAAGCACTGCACCACCATTACTGTACTTCAATTCCACCTCGCAAAATGTGCATTTCCTTCTCATTAACTTCTCAAAGTATTGCCATACAGGGCTTCAGTGCTGTCGCTTGCCTTTCTCTGCCATTTACCCAACTGTTAACGATGATGACGCAGTGGTGGACAGTTGCCGCCAAAATAATTGACTCAGACTTGCACGTCAACTCCCCATTTCAGGAGAGTTAAGATTCAATTCCGCTAGGAATTTTGGAATGGAGGAGCCTGATTACAACTGAGTACAATTAACAATATTTGAGATATTAAAGCTAGAATCCTTCAAATGTTCCAGGCTCTCCTAAACAAAATGGCCAGGTCACACAGAAAAATATTTAGGCGCATATGTGCACTGTAGAGCCCTGGATTAGTTACCATACTTCAGAGAACAGAATCACTTGCATCTTTCATAGCGAGTTAGCGAGGGACGGAGAGAGAGGGGAGGAGCACAGTATAGGCAGGTCGGCTACCAGGCAGAAAGAGGACAAAAACAGCTGAGAAGTTGAGCCAAGCACTTCAACACTCTTAGATGTTGCGGATATTTACCCACTATGCAGTTTACTTTCTGCAGCTAAGTTATATCGTTGAGTCAACCTTTACACAACTTTCCCCAGGCTTATATAGCCTATCGTCTAGTTTGGCAAAAACACAAAATATGTTGTGTGATAAAAGTAATGTGAATTAAAAAATGTTTCCTAACGTTAAGGATCCCAATTTCCATTTAAACGTTCACACCCCTAGTGTTGATTTAGTTATTGTTGGCTAAATTAACAACCTATTTTTCCTGTCTAAAACTACTACGATAATGAAATGCACTGGAAAAAACTTTAACTATTACAAATTAATTTTCATTTTAGTCTACGAAAATGTGAAGAGGAGAATTCCACATACATTCGTCTCACATTTCATTTGACATGAAGCTCCTTTTCAACTGTACATGCATGCATGTAGAATATTTCATTCAATCCTCTCACTACATATTTGAGCTGCGGTCTGATTGAGTTGATCTGCCAGGCTCTCCCATACAGTTTCCAGGTGGTCACTTCAGCCACTCGTTCAATCTTTTAAACTGATGCGAAGCCAGGACAGTAGGCTTGTGCGGTATACAGATTTTCATTTCGTCATACAGTCCTTCTCTTGTTCTAGGATTTACGGTATTACCAGCATAGCACACAAGAGGGCGCTACAACAAGAAAATTCAACTGGGCTTCTTACCAGAATGCTAACAAAAATTAGCAAACTAATTGTGAAATGCCAACGAGCAAAACAAACTAATTACAAAGACCAGAAAATACAGCTCATAAAGTTAAAAAGTAGCTACCGAATGTGATTTTTGATCTGTATGGACATTTACAAGTGAAAGCGAACGAGAGAAACTGTGCAAATGAACAAAGTTGGGATGCTTGCTTTCCAAAGGAAGAGAAGCATGTGTACATAGACCAGATGGGGGGAAAAAAACACTAGTAGAAAACACAGGGGGAAAATGGCAGCTGTACAGACCTCATCTAGCGTTCTGACTTCTGTCAGAAAGCCATTATAAGATATCTGATGGCTTCATCACCTAATGTGCGCCGCACAACAGAGACTCGCCAATCGATTTAGAATGCTGTGGACTCACCACATGGCTTTCTCCAATTGTGCTACTTACAAACAAACACGTGACTGGCTCAACTGTTCTGGGGAACTACGGTAAGCTACATCACGTAAAATAATGTTTTGAAAAATCCTCCCGTGGCTTCTTCCAAATACCCCGTTATACAGTAAACCACCCAAGCCTACAGGACACTTGACTTGTAACTAACCTTTCCTATGGAAAAAACAAATGCTATTTATTGAATATTAGTAGTACAGTAATACTCCTGGCATTTTTTGTAAAGCTCAATTTCCCCCCTTTTCAAGGAATGTGCACATGATGGAAGTTAGAGGTAGCCTAAATATTCATAATTTAAAACAGGAAAAAAATGCACTTACTATGTGACCTAAATGGCTGTGACTTAAAATAGACAAACTGCCCAGAGTTTTAGTCGACTAATAATAACTAACAAAGGATGAAATTACTAAAATGTGACTGAGAATAAAAGGTATTAAAACTAAAACAGCTGTCAAAATTAACATTGCTAGGAGCTATGTATTTTCAGTCAACACACACACAGCAGCTAAGTGAAGACTGCCAATGGCTACACACAGACTAGGCTTAACAAGTACACACAATAAAGCGGTGTTGGACAGATTGTGTGGGTTAAGAGGTGACTGAAGCTGCAAGCTGAGCCTGGTTCACAGCTTCCCCTAGAGTTCAATAAACTAAGCATTAGCCGCCAGGCCAGTATGATAATAAGTTATCTCAAGGTTAACTGAGGCCCAGGCCTACTGTTACTGTACCTGATGGTGCCGGTGGGTGAGGGCAAGGGGCTTATGAGGTGGGCGATGTTGTCTGGAATGTTTATGGTGAGTGGAGAGATGTGGACTGGTTTTACTGGAGACTCAGGCGCCTCACGCTTCTCCCTCTTTCCACTGGACAGGGCTGTGAATGTGATCTTGATATTTGTGCTGGGAAACCTGAAAGTGCACCTGTAGAGAAAGAGACAAAAGGTTCAAATTCACCTACCACACAATGTAATGCAACCTTCCAGTCTGTGGCCTCTGAGCATCCACACTCTACATGTTAATGTTTTTAAATGTATGTAAAGTGTAAAAAGCATTTTGTATGTAATGTCTTTTTCGTTATACACTACATTATATGGACACCTGCTCATCGAACATCTTATTCCAAAATCATGGACATTAATATGGAGTTGGTTCCCCTTTTGCTGATATAACCTGTTTGGGATAGGGGGTAGTATTTTTATGTTCAGATGAAAACCGTGCCCAGAGTAAACTGCTACTCGGGCCCAGAAGCTAATATATGCATATTATTAGTAGATTTGGATAGAAAACACTGCAACTGTTTGAATGATGTCTGTGAGGATAACATAACTCACATGGCAGGCGAAAACCTGAGAAAAATCCAACCAGAAAGTGGGAAATCTGAGGTTTGTAGTATTTCAAGTCATTGCCTTTCGAATAGAAAGTGCAATCCTTCCTAAGGATTCCACTAGATGTCAACAGTCTTTAGAACCTTGTTTCGGGCTTCTACTATGAAGGGGGAGCGAATAAGAGCTGTTTGAATCAGGTGTCTGGCAGAATGCCTTGAGCTACTTACATCCTAAAGATTGATTCTATACATCGCTTGACTTGTTTCTAAGAACTGTAATATAACCGTTTCGACTTTGTCTGGACTTGCCGCGCCTTGTGAATTTTGATCGGTGAACTAAACGAGCAAAAAAAGGAGGTATTTGGACATAAAGATGAACTTTATCAAACAAAACAAACATTTATTGTGGAACTGGGAGTGCATTCTGATGAAGATCAAAGGTAAGTGAATATTTATAACACTATTTCTGACTCCACAACATGGCAGGTATCATCTGTATGGCTTGTTTTTGTGGCTGAGCGCTGTACTCAGATTATTGCATGGTGTGCTTTTTCCGTAAAGCTTTTTTAAAATCTGACACAGCGGTTGCATCAACCTCCCTAGGATATGTGGGACGCTAGCGTCCCACCTGGTCAAAAGCCAGGGAAAATGCAGAGCGCCAAATTCAAATAAATTACTATAAAAATCAAACTTACATTAAATCACACATGCAAGACAGCAAATTAAAGCTACACTTGTTGTGAATCCAGCCAACATGTTAGATTTCAAAAAGGCTTTTTTAGGCGAAAGCAAACAATTCTATTATGTGAGGATAGCACCTCCGTAAACAAAGAGAGAAACCATATTTCAACCCTGCAGGCGCGACACAAAACACAGAAATAAAAAATATAATTCATGCCTTACCTTTGACGCACTTCTTTTGTTGGCACTCCAATATGTCCCATAAACATCACAAATGGTCCTTTTGTTCGATTCATTCCGTTGATATATATCCAAAATGTCAATTTATTTGGCACGTTTGATCCAGAAAATCCCCGGTTCCAACTTGCTCAATGTGACTACAAAATATCTCAAAAGTTACCTGTAAACTTTGCCAAAACATTTCAAACTACTTTTGTAACACAACTTTAGGTATTTTTGAACATAAATAATGGATAAGATTGAAGACGGGATGATCTGTGTTCAATACAGGAAGAAAAAACTGAAGCATGCTTTCTGGTCATGTGACTAACAGTACGCTTCAAGTGACCCTCGTTCAAGATGGCCGTACTTCTTCATTACACAAAGGAATAACCTCAACCAATTTCGAAAGACTGTTTACATCCAGTGGAAGCAATAGGAACTGCAAGAAGGTCCCTTATAAATCTGGATTCCCAATGAAAACCAATTGAAGAGAGTGACCCCAAAAAAATACATCTGAATGGTTTGTCCTCGGGGTTCCGCCTGCTAATTAAGTTCTGTTATACACAGACATGAATAGTTTTAGAAACTTCAGGGTGTTTTCTATCCAAATCTACTAATAATATGCATATCTTAACTTCTGGGGATGAGTAGCAGGCAGTTGAATTTGGGCATGCATTTCATCCGGACGTGAAAATACTGCCTGCCCCCTGTCATCAAGACGTATATCTTTAATTCTATGCATAACACTTGTATATTTTATTAAAGTTTATGATGAGTATTTCTGTAAATTGCTGTGGCTCTCTGCAAATTCGACAGATGTTTGAGGCACAACATTACTGAACATAATGCACCAATGTAAACAGATTTTTGGATATAAATATGAACTTTATAAAACAAAACAAACATGTGTTGTGTAACATTAAGTCCTATGAGTGCCATCTGATGAAGATCAAAGGTTAGTGATTAATTCTCTCCATTTGTGCTTTTTGTGACTCCTCTCTTTGGCTGGAAAATGGCTGTGTTTTTTTGTGACTAGGCGCTGACCTAACAATCATATGGTGTGCTTTCCCTGTAAAGCATTTTTGAAATCGGACACGGTGGCTAGATTAACAAGTTAAGCTTTAATTTGGTATATTGCACTTGTGAATGTATGAAAGTAAAATTTTAGCGGATGATGTCGAGGGGGTTCTGCTAGCTAGCCTTAAGATAACAGCCTCCACTCTTCGTGGAAAGCCTTCCCATAGATGTTGGAACATTGCTGCGGGGACTTGCTTCTATTGAGCCACAAAAGCATTACTGAGGTCGGGCACTGATGTTGGGCGATTAGGCCTGGCTCGCAGTCGGCGTTTCAATTCATCCCAAAGGTGTTTGATGGGGTTGAGGTCAGGGTTCTGTAAAGGCCAGTCAAGTTCTTCCACATCGATCGACAAATCATTTCTATATGGACCTCGCATTGTGCATGGGAGCATTGTCATGCTGAGACAGGAAAGGGCCTTACTCAAACTCTTGCCACAAAGATGGAAGCACAGAAGTCTAGAATGTCATTGTATGCTGTAACGTTAAGATCTCCCTTCACTGGAACTAAGGGGCCTAGCCCGAACCATGAATAACAGCCCAAGACCATTATTTCTCCACCAAAGTTTAAAGTTGGCACTATGCATTAGGGCAGGTAGTGTTCTCCTGGCATCAACCAAACCCAGATTTGTCCATCGGACTACCAGATGGTGAAGTGTGATTCATCACTCCAGAGAACAAGTTTCCACTGCTCCAGAGTACAATGGCGGCGAGCTTCACTCCAGCCGACACTTGGCATTGGGAATGGTGATCTTAGGCTTGTGTAAGGCTGCTCGGTCATGGAAACACATTTTATGAAGCTCCTGACAAACAGTTCTTGTGCTGACGTTGCTTCCAGAGGCTCAGGCTAAATTTAGTGTGAATTCCTAGAATGGAGGAGATGTTCATATACACCAAGGTTCAATCAGTGCAGGATCAGGATCCATTACCACACCCCAAAGAGAGATGGAGGCCCAGATTGTTATGCCAGCACTGCTTCCTTTTGGTCCGGATACCAGGTGCTGCAGCACTTGCTGCCAAGCCCCAACAGAGCTGGCATAGAGCACATTCAGAGAGAACAGTGTCCCTGACACCCAAGTCTCAAATTAGCATTGCTACTCAGAGGGTGAAAAACTGCTGGGAACCAGCCTGGTGAAGCCAGACACTTCAATTATGCATATGCACTCCAACACCCTTTCAGGACCAATGTAATACCCCTGTCAACAAAGAGCATGGGAAACTAAATTATTTGATGAAATAGGGGGATGTTGATGACCTCATTATGCAGACCACACGTAGCTAGTGTCTAGTGGGAAAACATGTTTTTTCAAAACTAGTTACCAGCATGGTACAGGGATGCAAACTGGTGAGGGCCCAAAAAGGTGACACTTTTTTTTTTGCACTGAAATATGCAAAAGACGTCACTATAGACGTCGATCAAGTGCACAAGGCTACATGTGTGCAAAAATAACATTCACTGAGTTAAGTTATTATCCCCCTCACACGTGTTGCTGTCAAGTTCAACACAACAAAAACAATATCTTTGGGCTGCACTGCACATTATTACATTGTACACTGCCTGTGGACATCTGTTCTACAATGTGCCAGCAAGCTCATTTTCACACCGTAAACTCAATTATTTGATCAGATAAGTTGGCTAATGTTGCTCAACATTTCTCTGGCTAGCTAACTGAGAATTCAATCCAGCTAGCAAGATACTTAACAATGCTAATACCAGTTCCACACGTTCTCCCTCACCACAAACTTTCCAAATGCCATTAGTTTTTCAGTTACAGCTCATGAAGTACGCTTCATTACCTTCTCACCCCTGTCTCCATGGTCAGGCTTCTCATCTAACGTTATCGTTCAGGGGATGCGCTGCTGTAACAGGCAAGCCCCCTTTCCAGAGCGCTCGCTGATGCTGTAACTAGTAAGTTGGTTCCCTTTCTTCAGTCGCGTGCTGCGCTGCATTCTGTTATGTAAACGATTGGCTGAGGCTTGGATACAGCCAGTATTGCTCCAAACTTGCATCACTCGTTCCCTTACAGCCAGTAGTGATCCAACCCCCCCCCCCCCCCAAACATTTATCATTGGATCTATATGAATCACGTAGGTCACCTAATTTGGATTCAAAACGGCAAATTTCGCCAAAAGGTGACTAGTTTGCATCCCTGGTGGTAGAGGCAGGTATCAATATTCAATAGGTCTAATGATACCTTTGGATCGTTCAAACTTAAAAAGCACAAGAGAGGTTTGACACCCACCATCTCAGATTGTTCTGAAATCATTTCTGTTAGAAAAAGATAAGATTAGCATTCCTGCAACATTGAGCTAATCAATTGAACCCAACTGGCCATTTTAAATTTAGAGGATTCATATAATATTCAATAAATATAGCACCTAAGATTTGACTTGGATCAAACTTTTTTCTAACAATGAGTTAGACATGAGGAATCCAAAGAAATGGTGTAAAGCCACCAAGGAAAAGACACAATCGTTGCAATAACGTACCTAACCATCAATGCCTTTCTTAAAATCAATACACAATTATTTATATATTTTTTAAACTTGTATGTATATATATATATATATATATAGTCAAAATAAATTCCTGTTTAGCAGGCCATATTAACTAGGGAAACTGTCTCACTTCTCTTGCGTTCACTGCAAGCGAGTCAGGGTATATGCAGCAGTTTGGGCCGGCTGGTTCTTTGCGAACTGTTGAAAGTCCATTTATTCCTAACAAAGACAGTAATTACTTTGCCTAAATTGTACATAATTATGACATACATTGAAGGTTGTGCATTGTAACAGTAATATTTAGACTTAGGGTTGCCACACGTTCAATAAAATACAGACCTCTAGTTCAGAGAAATTAGTCATTGAAGTTGTTTGGTTTATGTGCCATCGTACATCCTGATATTACTTGGTTCTGACCACTGATGGTGTTGTTCCTGCGATTGAGGGGAAAAAATCAACTAATAGCAAGAACAGCACCATCAACATTGTACTCAGCAGCACACTCACATGGCAACCATCAGGGTGTATTTGATACAGGAATGCTGAGCTCTGAGACATCACATTCCTCACAGAGAGCTGTGTGTGACCAAAGGCAACACACATTACTTTTACAACGTTGGGTTTGTTTGTGTGTGTGTGTGTGTGTGTGTGTGTGTGTGTGTGTGTGTGTTGGGGGCTCACTGATCCAGTCAGTCAGGCACAAACAAACAATGTATTTTGCCACCAAACCCCCAATCTCTACTACCTGAGGTAAAGAATTCCACTAGACCACAAAACCCACCCCCCTATCAGACAATTAATGTTATTATATAGTCTACCATCTGCTTCAATCAATTCATACTTAAATGTTTTCAACAACAAAAGAAGCTTGGTTAAGAGGATAAGCTTGTATGGAAATCCCAAATCATTTTGCAAAGAGCTGGGTTTTCCCACAGCCTCAATGCATTTTAACATTCAGGCTCCTTTGCCAATTTCCCTCCTTGCTCAATGAGACCAAACATTTTTTTAAAGCAAATGCACAGTTGCTATGTTATGCCAGGAGGTAGAACACAATGGACCCTCAAAAGATCAAAAAGTATCCAAGCTCAGGGCAGCAGAGACAAGAAGTCTTCTCCATTAATTTAACTTTTTTTGCCCAAGATAATCTAATCATCATCCCTGCAGATTATCCTAAAAACACAACATCCCAATGAGACAAAACAATTAGCATCAAACTAATATAACTGCTTTACACTGATTCAGTTAGGATGTAAGCAGGCATGACAAGACTATGCCATGGAGTAATTATGTGGGCGTGGGAGAGCAACATGGAGGGCTGGGCAGCAGTGACTGCTTCATTCTGGCAACTTGTGTCATTCTGTTGAAATCTAGCGGACATAAAGAACCCCAGTCCAGAGCTCTCCAAGCCAAGACTGTCTGTCCACTTCCCTGATCATTCTTTGCCTTAGGTAGGGTAAAGCTAAAGCTCAATTCGAAAATAAAGCTAAATTCGAAAATAAGGATATCACAAGGTTTTCTTGAAGCTGCAGATGTGAGCATATAAAAACAAACTCCTGATTTAAATCTCTTTAGTCACGTCAACCTGATCGATAAGGGAATTTGAGCCCACTGTTTCTTAGTTAGGAATCAACATTTCTTCAGTCTAAACATACTCCTGGCGCCGACAGAGATGGCCGCCTCGCTTCGCGTTCCTAGGAAACTATGCAGTATTTTGTTTTTATTACTGCATTGTCGGAACTAGAAGTACAAGCATTTCGCTACACTCGCATTAACATCTGCTAATCATGTGTATGTGACAAATAAATTTGATTTGAAGTGCTGTGATACAGTGAATGAATGGGTAAGAAGACTAGGTGGTCAGTTATAGGGGCAATGAGCAGTTGCTACATCAATTTCTGGACGTATAAATTAATTATATGTACCTCACTGATTCTTGAATAATATAACTTGTCTCATGTCGTACCCCCATCACAACCAAAAATATAAACATGTTTTACTCCAATGTTTGTCAAAGTAAATGCAAACAAACACTATATAGGGTGCATTTGTAAATTCACTCTGGCTTTCTATGCCGATTTCAGAGCACGCTCGTCTGAGTGTAACAGAGTGCAGAATAACTAATGAATTTACAAACAGTGCAACACCAGTTGAAAATGACCTGTCAGTAAACATTGGCAAAAAAAATATTTCAATTGTTGCCAGCAGCACAGTTACAGTCACCGATCCTACTCCGCGGGCAGAGCGTCCAGTGTGCGCTGACAACGCTCTGAACTTGTGCGCACTCTGGCACTCCAGAGTGAATATATACGAACACACCCATAGCCTCAAAACATGTTTAAAACTATCATTTTGGATGGTCCTTACATCCATAGCTCTATATATGAATTTGAGAGTGGTTACATTTCTCCAGCGCCATCCTTTAGCTTTTTACCGAAACAGGGTTGGGGAGGCCGCTTTATTATTGTTTCTACTGCTGACTGCTGCTTTAATAATGCAGCTTTGTGTTTGTTTGTCACTGAGGCAACTGACCAATCAATGAATGAGCCCCAGCAGCCCACTAAATTTTGTTGTGAATTATGCATCAATTATTAACATTCAAAAGTGGATTATGGCACAATAGTGACTTTTCCTAATTAAATACAGGGTTGTCTTCAGATTTAATGGTTGAGTTGGATTGGAGTGTATGTTGCAAGTTTCTTGCAAGTTTCTTTAGAATAAAATTAGGCAAATCTGACAAAACAACCTATGCATACCGGGAATTTGGCATAGAAATAGAATATCATTTTAGTATTATGGAATTCAAATCGGTCTATGAGAATAGAGTAATATTACCGTGATGGCAAGAGGACAATAATGGTCAGTGAATATTTTGAGGAGACTATTTCTTATGTATTGTAACGTTAGCATTGGCCTTTGTGACCTGCCATTATAATTTTGTGAATGGAGCAAACTGAACCAAAACATTATCTTCCGAGTGGTGCAAAGCTGACCCGTATCAGAAATGTTCAATTGAGTGATGATGGCCTAGTGATGCACATCACACGTTAAAGATACATGCCTACAAGCAACGTAGCCATCCACAAACTTAAATATAAACAAAACATCGATCATATCCACCTGACTAACAAAATACTTGCACAGAACTATATGACATTGTTTAGCTGTATGACCAAGTACACAACTAGCTAGTTACAATAATAACCCACTATGTGATAGCAATTCAACGGAAAGCTGGCCGACAGACAGTGTGCTGTAGAATCAAGTTCGAATATCGCTAACTACATTTGTCTGTCTTAATTCAAAATATATTTTATAACAATGGGAGGGCAGTTCATAACATGTAGCTACTAGTATCTGACAAACACTATCTAGTTGACGTTAATTAGCTAGCAAAGATGAACCTACATGGCAAACACCACCCCTTAGTCTTGCTGCAACAGCAAGTGCTTTGTGGTAATTCAAAACAAAGATAAGATAGCTAGCTAGTTATTCTAAACACAGATACATGTTGAACTTACATTCGTGGTAGTTGTAGAGGAGGGGCACCCCGTCTGAGGAACACTCCATCCACGAACACCCCATTTTTGCCGAGGCATCGCAAGTAGAAGTCTCCACCACCAGTGCTATCGTCACTAACAGTGAATATTTCGAGATGTCTTCGAGAAATAAAACTGGAATGACCCATGCTCACATCCACGGAGCCCTGAGACGAGTTCCTACCGATAGTCACCGAGCGCTTTTTCATCAAGTATTCGAATTCACGGCCCTCAAGCCGGGCAACCGGCCCAGACGACCCGCTTAACACCGCCATTTTACAGAATAAATGGTATATTTGACAAATGCTTATAAAAAGAAACACCGGTATGGAGATGCCCGTGTATGTATTTTAAATGCCGTCGCAAATTGAATCTAAAAAAAAAGGGGGCATCAAATTTAACACAAAAAAATTAAGGGAACGTGCCAGACCAGGGATAGCGGCTCCAACCCAACACCGCGACACAGAGAGAAAGGATAGGAGAAGGCTCCAACCAAACAACACAACATATGGATATACCCCGATTGACAATCCAATAACCCAATAAAAAATGAACAGGCAGTTGACGCTACAAAGAGAAGACCAATCAGGCACAAGAAACTGCTGATCATTGACTCAAGGTTGGTTGAACTGTAGTGTAAGCGCATCGTGTTGTCAATAATTACCACATACAGAAAGTCAAAATTGGCTATATCTTAAAAATTCATGAAAACGAAAATTAGATTTTTGGTCTTAATTTAAGGTTACGGTTAGGCATACGGTTAACCGTGTGGTTAGGTTTAAAATCATATTAAAAAAAGATAATTGTACAAATGGGCGGGGCTTATGACTTTGTGGCTGTGGTATGTAGTGACGACCCGTATTATGGCGAGATGTAAATCCCCGCACTATCGTTTAAAAAATAAAATAAATAAAACGATGCCATTGCCAAGATGACAACGATTTGTTTTTGTTACCATATAATTAGATTATTCGTAAAACATTTATGTTGATGACGTTGTGATTTTGCACTGCATGTTTACATATTCAAAGCAACATGTCCCATATAACCGACATGATGAACAAGCTTGACATTTTCGATGAACGCATTGCCAATCGGAAGAATGGCTGGTATAGGCCGAGAATAAAGACTGAGACAATTTCCACAATAGTCACCATCCAACACCTGTACATGATGATCCACCACCAGGACTACTACGGATTCCATGCCTGGTATTGGATTGGACACCGTTTGCAGCAGCTTGCCGGTTTGTGTTATGGTACCCAGAATGCTCTGAGACTCCTCTCGTAAATTATAGAGGTCATAGTAGTCTAAGAGCTTTAACACCATTTTAGAAACATTAATTACGAAAAGACAATATATAATTTCGACCCAACCACCAGGTACGGAGACTGGACCGAATACTCGTTTATTTTACTGCAATAACCAACGTCTTTTGGGACTCACTGTGGCCCTGCAGCATGGAAACATGTGCGTTTCACGATGACGTCACCAATTGGAATCAATGCCCCTCCCAGTCCAGGGTTGTTTGTAAACAGGATGGTGGTGGAGGGGAGGGTGAAGACATCAACACCTCTTTGCAAGAAGACCATGATCACACCTCTAGTGGCATTAATTTGAACAGGGTATGCCAGTGTGGCTTTGGATTGCATATCTACCTTGTCCTTCACCAGTTCAAACGAGAGACAAATATATTTTTCATGAAGCATCAGCTTACATCAGAAATAATGTTTGATTTGTCAGACAACCCTACCTACACACAATTTTTTGGCTTCTTTGTACAAATTAATGGAAGGGGATAATAATTTGTTTATATATTTTTTTAAACACTCCTGCACACTCTAGAACATGTAAAACTAGATAGAAAGTATGTAGGAATTGTAATGGATTTATACAGTGCCTTGCGAAAGTATTCGGCCCCCTTGAACTTTGCGACCTTTTTCCACATTTCAGGCTTCAAACATAAAGATATAAAACTGTATTTTTTGTGAAGAATCAACAACAAGTGGGACACAATCATGAAGTGGAACGACATTTATTGGATATTTCAAACTTTTTTAACAAATCAAACACTGAAAAATTGGGCGTGCAAAATTATTCAGCCCCCTTAAGTTAATACTTTGTAGCGCCACCTTTTGCTGCGGTTACAGCTGTAAGTCGCTTGGGGTATGTCTCTATCAGTTTTGCACATCGAGAGACTGACATTTTTTCCCATTCCTCCTTGCAAAAACAGCTCGAGCTCAGTGAGGTTGGATGGAGAGCATTTGTGAACAGCAGTTTTCAGTTTTTCCACAGATTCTCGATTGGATTCAGGTCTGGACTTTGACTTGGCCATTCTAACACCTGGATATGTTTATTTTTGAACCATTCCATTGTAGATTTTGCTTTATGTTTTGGATCATTGTCTTGTTGGAAGACAAATCTCCGTCCCAGTCTCAGGTCTTTTGCAGACTCCATCAGGTTTTCTTCCAGGTCCTGGTCCTGTATTTGGCTCAATCCATCTTCCCATCAATTTTAACCATCTTCTCTGTCCCTGCTGCAGAAAAGCGGAACCAAACCATGAGGGGGGGATGGTGGGGATGGTGTGTTCAGTTTGATGAGCTGTGTTCCTTTTACGCCAAACATAACGTTTTGCATTGTTGCCAAAAAGTTCAATTTTGGTTTCATCTGACCAGAGCACCTTCTTCCACATGTTTGGTGTGTCTCCCAGGTGGCTTGTGGCAAACTTTAAACAACAATTTTTATGCATACAGTGCCTTGCAAAAGTATTCGGCCCCCTTGAACTTTGCGACCTTTTGCCACATTTCAGGCTTCAAACATAAAGATATAAAACTGTATTTTTTTGTGAAGAATCAACAACAAGTGGGACACAATCATGAAGTGGAACGACATTTATTGGATATTTCAAACTTTTTTAACAAATCAAAAACTGAAAAATTGGCCGTGCAAAATTATTCAGCCCCTTTACTTTCAGTGCAGCAAACTCTATCCAGAAGTTCAGTGAGGATCTCTGAATGATCCAATGTTGACCTAAATGACTAATGATGATAAATACAATCCACCTGTGTGTAATCAAGTCTCTGTATAAATGCACCTGCACTGTGATAGTCTCAGAGGTCCGTTAAAAGCGCAGAGAGCATCATGAAGAACAAGGAACACACCAGGCAGGTCCGAGATACTGTTGTGAAGAAGTTTAAAGCCGGATTTGGATACAAAAAGATTTCCCAAGCTTTAAACATCCCAAGGAGCACTGTGCAAGCGATAATATTGAAATGGAAGGAGTATCAGACCACTGCAAATCTACCAAGACCTGGCCGTCCCTCTAAACTTTCAGCTCATACAAGGAGAAGACTGATCAGAGATGCAGCCAAGAGGCCCATGATCACTCTGGATGAAATGCAGAGATCTACAGCTGAGGTGGGAGACTCTGTCCATAGGACAACAATCAGTCGTATATTGCACAAATCTGGCCTTTATGGAAGAGTGGCAAGAAGAAAGCCATTTCTTAAAGATATCCATAAAAAGTGTCGTTTAAAGTGTGCCACAAGCCACCTGGGAGA
This sequence comes from Oncorhynchus mykiss, assembly GCF_057628025.1. Classification (NCBI taxonomy): domain Eukaryota; kingdom Metazoa; phylum Chordata; class Actinopteri; order Salmoniformes; family Salmonidae; genus Oncorhynchus; species Oncorhynchus mykiss. Next base: position 83,754,061 of record NC_143033.1, read on the forward strand.
CACACCAAACGTGGAAGAAGGTGCTCTGGTCAGATGAAACCAAAATTGAACTTTTTGGCAACAATGCAAAACGTTATGTTTGGCGTAAAAGCAACACAGCTGAACACACCATCCCCACTGTCAAACATGGTGGTGGCAGCATCATGGTTTGGGCCTGCTGCTCAGCAGGGACAGGGAAGATGGTTAAAATTGATGGGAAGATGGATGGAGCAAAATACAGGACCATTCTGGAAGAAAACCTGATGGAGTCTGCAAAAGACCTGAGACTGGGACGAAGATTTGACTTCCAACAAGACAATGATCCAAAACATAAAGCAAAATCTACAATGGAATGGTTCAAAAATAAACATATCCAGGTGTTAGAATGGCCAAGTCAAAGTCCAGACCTGAATCCAATCGAGAATCTGTGGAAAGAACTGAAAACTGCTGTTCACAAATGCTCTCCATCCAACCTCACTGAGCTCGAGCTGTTTTGCAAGGAGGAATGGGAAAAAATTTCAGTCTCTCGATGTGCAAAACTGATAGAGACATACCCCAAGCGACTTACAGCTGTAATCGCAGCAAAAGGTGGCGCTACTAAGTATTAACTTAAGGGGGCTGAATAATTTTGCACGCCCAATTTTTCAGTTTTTGATTTGTTAAAAAAGTTTGAAATATCCAATAAATGTCATTCCACTTCATGATTGTGTCCCACTTGTTGTTGATTCTTCACAAAAAAATACAGTTTTATATCTTTATGTTTGAAGCCTGAAATGTGGCAAAAGGTCGCAAAGTTCAAGGGGGCCGAATACTTTCGCAAGGCACTGTAGATAACTGATATGGCTGACTTCCTTAAGCAAATGTGCTTTCTACTGACAATTAAGATATACAAACAAAGGGACGACGAGTTGATAAGAGGCAATCCGTAATTTCGATCAAGACATGAATGAGCGAGCTAGGGTGGATGTAGTCAATATAATATAAAAGTACTATTTGTTCAGTACTTTTGAAATGTACAGCGACAGAATTCAGAACATGGGCACTTCTTACAGTATTCTCCCTGCACATCAAGTCAGAAGCGTAGGCTAAGTTATGAGGGGGAAAGGGACCAAATTATTACAGTGAGGCACATGGGCTACTAACATCTTACAACACAACATATTTATGCAGTAGCATACAATACATTTTTGGACTCACCTTGTTGTGCTGTGCTCACTTATACAGGAAGGTGGCGCTGCGGTCCTTGTGGGAAGATTTAGTCATCAAAGTCTGGCATTGTAGTGGAGGACCTGTTGGGCTGTTTATTCTTAGTGTTTTCTTAGCACTATGGCAGGTGCTTGTAAGGGCACAGATGACATCAACTTCCAGTTGAGGTAGTTTAATGACACTGATTCACATAGAGCAGGAACGGCACAGCACAGTGTATTGTGTTAACCAAGCTTGTGTGTGGTTATTTCTGAAAGACACACAATGGCCTTGGCTAAAACAAAGAATGCTAACTAAAGGCAATCAGAGGAAATGGCTGGAACTTATCACTTGGCTTGTGTACTTTCTCTAGTTACTTCCTTCTCCTCTGTTAGAGATTGCCCAGCATACTCTGTTCCACATTACTGGTGGGTGGAGCTACAGTTCTCCTATGTCCTACTAATATTTAGTCTTTCGTACAGGAATTATCTGGATTTATGGTGCTTTCAAGACAACTGAGAACACTGAAAAAAAACAAAGTCGAATCATGACGTCAGTGACCTTCAGGTCAGAGCTCGAGAAAGAGGCCAGAGTTCCCGACTTGGAATCTTGTGTTGGATGGCCATTCAAAACGTATTTTCCCAGTCGGAGCTTGTTTTTTTCCCCCCAGAGTTACCAGTTGTCTTGAACTCACTGAAGTCTGAGATTACCCAGTTCCGAGTTTCCAATTTTGAACGCGACAGGATTGACAACATGGCCAATGTATTCAAACTTATCTGGCCCTTATCTGGTGTTCAATGTTTATCCTTTTAAGCTTGGAAACGAGACACTTAAACCCAGACTTGGACCACTCACCCACTCCACTGAATAGCAGGCTATTAATTGCTTTGCAGTGCTTGCAGTTAGCCACTGATTCCTTCCAAACCACATATTTTTTGATGTGTAATGTTTATGTCCAATGGCCGATGAGCACCAATACATTTTATATATACTTTCTCTTCATATAACAAGGATTGAAAAGGATTTGCCGGTAGATTGTCAACGTGATTCATGATGATGACTGCTTGTATAGCTTGCTAGCTAAGATTTTGAAAGTATGATGTTGACATGATATCAGGAATCATGGTAAGACCCAAGTGCAGACCGTGTGAAGTAACAATGTTTATTGTAACACCAGGGGCAGGCAATGACAGGTCAAGGCAGGCTGACTCAGGGTCAGACAGAGATTAGTAATCCAGAGGTGGAGAAAAGGTACCGGACGGCAGGCAGGCAGAGGTCAATAATCCAGAGGTGGGACAAAGGTACAGGACGGCAGGCAGGCTCAGGGACGGACAGAGTGGTCAGGCTGGCGAGTACAAGGTCAGGACAAGCACAGGTCAAAAACCAGGAGGACAAGAGGCAGTGAAAAAGACAGGAGCTGACAGGACAAATGCTGGTAAGCTTGACAAACTGGCAACAGACAGACAGAAAACACAGGTATAAATACACAGGGGATAATGGAGAAGACGGGTGACACCTAGAGGGGGTTGGAGACAATCACAAGGACAGGTGAAACAGATCAGGGCGTGACAAATGATCAGTCCAATCAAAGCTATATAACGTGATTTGACGTAATTTTATCTGTGGCCAATGACCTTGAGCCTACTTGGATGGGCACTTATTATGTAACTCTATGGCAGCACACAATGGGCTTGAATTTTCAAGCTCTCCCCATAGATTTTGTGGTTACGTAGGGTCCCCATGTGTGACAGAAGACTGAGCCAATCACGGCGCAACTAGAGAACATTACCAACCCCTGCGCCATGTATTTTCCGCTGACTGTCACAACAGAAGCACTGAGCTAGGCTGAAACACCTGCATTTTGGAGCTGCCTTACTCAAGAAAGCCAAAAAGAGACAATGTTTGAATGCGGCTTTATTAACTACATTTTTAAAATTGTTTACATTTTTTAAATATATATTTTCAGCTAAACAGGTGTGGCTCAAAACAGGTGACCTGCCCTGAGTGACGGGTCGTCACTGGTTCAGAATATAGGATAAGTGGAAGCAATATGGCAGAGACCCACCCAGGGGATTTGCTTTCCCCTGTGGTTCTTCAAGATCAATGCTCTAAAGGTAAAGATAATTTGCCTCTTCCTCTCTGCTAAAGGTGAGGAATAAGGCTTAGGTCTGGTCCAAAAACAACCCCTAGACCCATACCTTAGGCACATAATTTGTTCTTAACTGACTTGCCTGGTTAAATAAAGGTTAAATCAAAAATAAAGTCAATGACTTATTTCCATTGAGGTCCCTAAAGTGCATGGTGCAAAAACATTGCATACAATAGGTACAGACATAGAAACATTCTTACATACAATAGATACAGACATAGAAACATTATTACATACAATAGATACAGACATAAATACATTATTACATACAATAGATACAGACATAGAAACATTCTTACATACAATAGATACAGACATAAATACATTATTACATACAATAGATACAGACATAGAAACATTCTTACATACAATAGATACAGACATAGAAACATTCTTACATACAATAGGTACAGACATAGAAACATTATTACATACAATAGGTACAGACATAAATACATTCTTACATACAATAGGTACAGACATAGAAACATTCTTACATACAATAGATACAGACATAGAAACATTCTTACATACAATAGATACAGACATAGAAACATTATTACATACAATAGATACAGACATAGAAACATTCTTACATACAATAGGTACAGACATAGAAACATTATTACATACAATAGGTACAGACATAGAAACATTATTACATACAATAGGTACAGACATAAATACATTATTACATACAATAGATACAGACATAGAAACATTATTACATACAATAGGTACAGACATAGAAACATTATTACATACAATAGGTACAGACATAAATACATTATTACATACAATAGATACAGACATAGAAACATTATTACATACAATAGATACAGACATAGAAACATTCTTACATACAATAGATACAGACATAGAAACATTATTACATACAATAGGTACAGACATAGAAACATTCTTACATACAATAGATACAGACATAAATACATTATTACATACAATAGATACAGACATAGAAACATTATTACATACAATAGGTACAGACATAGAAACATTATTACATACAATAGGTACAGACATAAATACATTATTACCTACAATAGATACAGACATAGAAACATTATTACATTCTTACATACCAGCCGCGCCCTCAGAGCATGCGCAGACCAGCTGGCCGGTGTGTTTACGGACATATTCAATCAATCCCTATACCAGTCTGCTGTTCCCACATGCTTCAAGAGGGCCACCATTGTTCCTGTTCCCAAGAAAGCTAAGGTAACTGAGCTAAATGACTACCGCCCCGTAGCACTCACATCCGTCATCATGAAGTGCTTTGAGAGACTAGTCAAGGACCACATAACCTCCACCCTACCTGACACCCTAGACCCACTCCAATTTGCTTACCGCCCAAATAGGTCCACAGACGATGCAATCTCAACCACACTGCACACTGCCCTAACCCATCTGGACAAGAGGAATACCTATGTGAGAATGCTGTTCATCGACTACAGCTCGGCATTCAACACCATAGTACCCTCCAAGCTCGTCATCAAGCTCGAGACCCTGGGTCTCGACCCCACCCTGTGCAACTGGGTACTGGACTTCCTGACGGGCCGCCCCCAGGTGGTGAGGGTAGGCAACAACATCTCCTCCCCGCTGATCCTCAACACTGGGGCCCCACAAGGTTGCGTTCTGAGCCCTCTCCTGTACTCCCTGTTCACCCACGACTGCGTGGCCACGCACGCCTCCAACTCAATCATCAAGTTTGCGGACGACACAACAGTGGTAGGCTTGATTACCAACAACGATGAGACGGCCTACAGGGAGGAGGTGAGGGCCCTCGGAGTGTGGTGTCAGGAAAACAACCTCACACTCAACGTCAACAAAACTAAGGAGATGATTGTGGACTTCAGGAAACAGCAGAGGGAACACCCCCCTATCCACATCGATGGAACAGTAGTGGAGAGGGTAGCAAGTTTTAAGTTCCTCGGCATACACATCACAGACAAACTGAATTGGTCCACTCACACAGACAGCATCGTGAAGAAGGCGCAGCAGCGCCTCTTCAACCTCAGGAGGCTGAAGAAATTCGGCTTGTCACCAAAAGCACTCACAAACTTCTACAGATGCACAATCGAGAGCATCCTGGCGGGCTGTATCACCGCCTGGTATGGCAACTGCACCGCCCTCAACCGTAAGGCTCTCCAGAGGGTAGTGAGGTCTGCACAACGCATCACCGGGGGCAAACTACCTGCCCTCCAGGACACCTACACCACCCGATGTCACAGGAAGGCCATAAAGATCATCAAGGACATCAACCACCCGAGCCACTGCCTGTTCACCCCGCTATCATCCAGAAGGCGAGGTCAGTACAGGTGCATCAAAGCTGGGACCGAGAGACTGAAAAACAGCTTCTATCTCAAGGCCATCAGACTGTTAAACAGCCACCACTAACACTGAGTGGCTGCTGCCAACACACTGACACTGACTCAACTCCAGCCACTTTAATAATGGGAATTGATGGGAAATGATGTAAATATATCACTAGCCACTTTAAACAATGCTACCTTCTATAAATGTTACTTACCCTACATTATTCATCTCATATGCATACGTATATACTGTACTCTATATCATCGACGGTATCCTTATGTAATACATGTATCACTAGCCACTTTATACTATACTATGCCACTTTGTTTACATACTCATCTCATTTGTACATACTGTACCCGATACCATCTACTGTATCTTGCCTATACTGCTCTGTACCATCACTCATTCATATATCCTTATGTACATATTCTTTATCCCCTTACACTGTGTACAAGACAGTAGTTTTGGAATTGTTAGTTAGATTACTTGTTATTACTGCATTGTCGGAACTAGAAGCACAAGCATTTCGCTACACTCGCATTAACATCTGCTAACCATGTGTATGTGACAAATAAAATTTGATTTGATTTGATTTGATTTGACATAGAAACATTATTACATACAATAGGTACAGACATAGAAACATTCTTACATACAATAGATACAGACATAGAAACATTCTTACATACAATAGATACAGACATAAATACATTATTGCATACAATAGATACAGACATAAATACATTATTACATACAATAGGTACAGACATAGAAACATTATTACATACAATAGGTACAGACATAGAAACATTCTTACATACAATAGGTACAGACATAAATACATTATTACATACAATAGGTACAGACATAGAAACATTCTTACATACAATAGGTACAGACATAAATACATTATTACATACAATAGATACAGACATAAATACATTATTACATAGGTACAGACATTAAGATATTGTTCAATCATCAGCTAGCTTTGAGATTCTTTTTAAATGGAGTTACGGTCGGTATGGCTTTAAGTTGTTGTGGTAGTTTGTTCCGCTCCACAGCTCCATATATAAAAAGGTATTCTTACGTATAGACTCTTACATTTTAAACAATCAATATCAGAGGCTCTGGGTTAAGAACAATTCTTACATGCTTGTTTTGGCTGGTCTGTAGCTTATTCTTTAGATGTTTATGGATGCTGGTGAACCATTATGTGCATGCATAATTAAGGTGACACTGTACATGCCAGAATCACTATAAAGTCCTTTTTAGGTCTGGGCTAGGAATGTACTTTTTGGTTTATCTTTGTTAAAGCTTTCAGTGACATAGTATCACCAGTCAGGTACCTATCCAATTCACACCCATGGTAGCAGACCACGAGTAGCCCCCTTTGACACTTAAACCAGGGAACCTTGAAATCTTTACTCCGATGGATTCTGTTATTCCAAGATGCAGAGAAAGTCTGTTATTTTACAAATGCCTAAATTCTTTAAGAGCTAAACAAGTGCCTAGGGGTAGGGGTGAGTGGTTGTTTCTGGACAGACCACCACAGAAACTATTCTTTCGAGATGCATGCACCAATAAACTATATGAATATCCAGCTACCACTGGAGGGAGGCATGCACCTTAACAATATTCACAAGATGGGAGAACCGCAGCAGAATGCTGGTAAACTGTACCAGAGGTTTACAGGAATAATGCATATCCTGGTATAATAACTGATTTGATAAATCATGTTCAGTCATTTCATTCCATTATTTATGAACATGAAATGCTTTGAAGACTTAAGTTACTGTTTTTGTAACATGAAAAACACGACAGTATTGCATCAGCTAGTGTTTTGTTAAAACCAGTTTGTTTTAGCAGGCCATAGAATGTGACGTGCACTCTCCATTTTAACTGTTTGTGTTCGAGTCAGAAGCCATATGACCATACAGTATGAACAATGTTAATCATTACAACACGTTTATTTTTCCTAAATGGATCTCTTACATGCTGGCAACATACAGTAAGCAGTGACCCTTTCAATAGATTTGGCAATCATACAATCAAATGTTTTATATTTCATGGTACAAGAGCAAATATTTGTTAAAAGGATTATTCTGTTTGTTTATGGTTCGTATGTAACAGCTTGTACTTATTTGTATACAAACTGCTTGTATACCAAAGAGTGATATATTCTGCCACTGGAGTGTGAAGTGATAATGTGCTACTGATGTTTATGACTCATGCCACCATGACAACCTGAAACCGAGCATTAGCAGGAAATCCAGGGTCCCGCGAGGCTCTGAGCAGCGTGGTTTCCATACCACTGCTCCTTGGGAGAAGCTGCTCTAATGCCTCTCCTCCATTTCCTCTGGCCGGGGCCACAGCCAAATGGACTCATTAATAACACTCTCCATGAGGGCGTCAGAGGGAGATAATGCTGCCCAGAGTGCTGATTAGGGCAAGGGGAATCCCAGGGGGCGAGAAGCAGAGGATAGGCATAATGAAAACTTCCTCTCCTTGGTCAAACTTCAACTCAGAGTGAATAAAGGGAACACACATTGTATACACACATACAAGAACTAACACAAGCACACATGTAATTGTTACTTGTTTGAGTTTGACTGAATCAATATTCTGAATGTTTGTATACCGTCTGTTGCGCAATATTCTGTACTTACAATAGATGCTACCATACTGAACAAAAATATAAACGCAACATGTACCTTCCATGTTTCATGAGCTGAAATAAAAGATCCCAGAAATGTTCCATGCGCACAAAAAGCTTTTTTCGCTCAAAGTTTGTGCACACATTTGTTTATATCCCTATTAGTGAGCATTCCTCCTTTGCCAAGATAATCCATCCACCTGACAGGTGTGAAGCTGATTAAACAGCATGATCAGTAGGCCAAAGATGTATCAAGTTTTGAGGGAGCGTGCAATTGGCATGCTGACTGCAAGAATGTCCACCAGAGCTATTCCCAGATAATTTAATGTTCAATTCTCTACCATAAGCCGCCTACAAAGTAGTTTTTGAGAATTTGGCGTCCAACCGGCCTCACAACCACATGTAACCACTCCAGCCCAGGACCTCCATATCCGGCTTCTCCACCTGTGGGATTGTCTGAGACCAGTCACCCAGACAGTTGATGAAACTGAGGAGTATTTCTGTCTGTAATAAAACTCTTTCTGATTGGCTTGGCTTGGCTCCCCAGTGGGTGGGCCTATGCCCTCCCAGGCCCACCCATGACTGCACCCCTGCCCAGTCATATGAAATTCATAGATTAGGGCCTAATTAATTTATTTCAATTGACTGATTTCCTTATATGAACTGTGACTCAGTAAAATCGTTGAAATGTTCCATGTTGTGTTTATATTTTTGTTCAGTATAATTTTGAGGTAATAAGTTTGACTATAACACTATTTTGTGTTCTCTGTCATGTCACATAAATATAATTTTATGTCACTAAAAACAGTGCACACTAGGGTTGATATGTCAGTCAAACGATTCTGTAGTCTCCCTGCTTTATTCAGCTAGACTTGTCTCTGTCGCCTTCCTTTTAGAAATCCTTAGTCAATGCTGGAGAATGATGTTTACTCTTTTTGTTTGTCTCTTGGTTGGGTGCGTCTACTGTCACATCCTAAAGCAGATCCTACATTGCTAGTTAGACTAGTTTCAGGCAGCCTCACTACTAATACACTCCAGTATGTATTTATTTAGACAGTGAAGCTAAAACTATTCATTTGATTCTATACTCCAACATTTTGGATTAGAGATCAAATGTTTTATATGAGGCGACAGAAAATGTCACCTTTTATCTTATTGTATCTTCATTCATATCTGTTTTACCGATTAGAAATGAAAACACTTTATGTGTCTAGTCCCCTCATTAGGAGTTGTCATTAGTACTTGGACAAATTAATGTATAGCAGGGGTCGGCCAAAACTGGCCCACAAGTGATTTATTTTGCCCCCCCAAAGTTTTTTGTTAAAAAAAAAACGTGTTTAAAGTAGGAAATCTGTTTCCAATTATTCCCTCAAATAAAAAGAGAGACATATGTGATCGTGTCTCAATATAACCAAGGTATGAAATGACTGTATTTGAAAATACAATCTCTTTTTGGTGTTCCTTGTTATCAATTTGAATTTGACAAATTATTATATTTATGTTTGGCCCCCCCCCCTGACCGACAAAAATTGTCCCACGGCTGAATCTAGTTGTCTACCCCTGACTTATAGTGTTTTACATTTCGAAAAAACTTTAGTATTTGGTCCCATATTTCTAGCACACAATGACTACATTAAGCTTGTGACTCTGCGAACTTGTTGGATGCAAATGCAGGTTGTTTTGGATGTGTTTCAGATAATGTTGTGCCAAATAGAAATTAATGGTAAGTAATGTAATGTATTGTGTCATTTTGGAGTCACTTTTATTGTAAATAAGAATATAATATGTTGTTTAAACAATTTTACATTAATGTGGATTTGTCCAAATAGTTATGAAACCTTCAAATGGGGTAACTAGATACATAAAGTTCCTTCATTTACTAAATGGTCAAACAGATATGCATGAAAATATCCTCAAATAAAAGATGACATCCTATACTGTCTCCTCATATAAAACATTTGATCCAAAAAACTGTAGTATAAAGCCAAACTAAAAGTATTAACTTCAATGAATAAATGTGTAGGAGAGTGTACATTTAGCACTCATTTTCTTCAAATAAATCAAATAAAAATCAAATCAAATGTTATTTGTCACATACACATGGTTAGCAGATGTTAATATGAGTGGAGCGAAATGCTTGTGCTTCTAGTTCCGACAGTGCAGTAATATCTAACAAGTAATCTAACAATTCCCCAACAACTACCTAATACACACAAATCTAAAGGGGTGAATGAGAATATGTACATGTAAGTATATGGATGAGCGATGGCCGAGCGGCATAGGCAAGTAGCAGTAGATGGAATAAAATACAGTATATACATGTGATATGAGTAATGTAAGATATGTAAACATTATTAAAGTGGCATTATGTAGAGTGCATTGTATAAAGTGACTAGTGATCCATTTATTAAAGTGGCCAGTGAGTGAGTCTCAATGTAGGCAGCAGCCTCTCTGAGTTAATGATTGCTGTTTAGCAGTCTGACGGCCTTGAGATAGAAGCTGTTTTTCAGTCTCTCGGTCCCAGCTTTGATGTCCTTGTATTGACCTCGCCTTCTGGATGGTAGTGGTGTGAACAGGCAAGTGGCTCGGGTGGTGGATGTCCTTGATGATCTTTTTGGCCTTCCTGTGACATTGGGTGTTGTAGGTGTCATGGAGGGCAGGTAGTTTACCCCCAGTGATGCATTGTGCAGACCACACCACACTCTGGAGAGCCTTGCGGTTGATGGCAGTGCAGTTGCCGTACCAGGCTGTGATACAGCCCGACAAGATGCTCTCGATTGTTTATCTGTAAAGGTTTGTCAGGTTTTTGGTGTCAAGCCAAATTTCTTCAGCCTCCTGAGGTTGAAGAAGCACTGTTGCGCCTTCTTCACCACACTGTCTGTGAGTGGACCATTTCAGTTTGTCTGTGATGTGTATGCTGAGGAACTTAAAACATTCCACCTTCTCCGCTGCTGTCCCTTCGATGTGGATAGGGGGGTGCTCCCTCTGCTGTTTCCTGAAGTCTACGATCATCTCCTTTGTTTTGTTGACGTTGAGTGAGAGGTTGTTTTCCTGACACCACACTCCGAGTGCCCTCACCTCCTCCCTGTAGGCTGTCTCATCATTGTTGGTAATCAAGCCCACTACTGTTGTGTCGTCTGCAAACTTGATGATTGAGTTGGAGGCGTGCATGGCCACGCAGTCGTGGGTGAACAGGAAGTACAGGAGGGGTCTGAGCACGCACCCTTGTGGGACCCCAGTGTTGAGGGTCAGCGAAGTGGAAATGTTGTTTCCTACCTTCACCACCTGGGGGCGGCCGTCAGAAAGTCCAGGACCCAATTGCACAGGGCTGGGTTGAGACCCAGGGCCTCCAGCTTGATGATAAGCTTGGAGGGTACTATGGTGTTGAATGCTAAGCTGTAGTTGAACAGCATTCTTACATAGGTATTCCTCTTGTCCAGATGGGATAGGGCAGTGTGCAGTGTGATGACGATTGCGTCGTCTGTGGACATGTTGGGGCGGTATGCAAACTGAAGTGGGTCTAGGGTGGCCGGTAAGGTGGAGGTGATATGATCCTTGACTAGTCTCTCGAAGCACTTCATGAGTCAATGAGTCATTCAAAATGTTGAGTCGGTCAGATTTTGAAGCTTCTCTTTATGATAATATGTTTGAGGATAAAACATAACAAAATAAACATTTATTTTAACAAATATTTTTTTTTTTTTACACATACTATAAAAGGAGTTAAATATATGTGCTGATGCAGTCTTTAAGGATGAACCCAAGTGCTTTAGAGTTCATGTCCCACTTCAACCCAGCACAGATGAAATTCTGGTTGTCTGTACATGACATCTTGTCATTCTACAGAGGAAAGTATATCTATTTTTTGAAACAACAGCCATGTCTTCATCATTATTCATCATCATCAGAAACAAACACAGAACGCTTGAACTAAAGCTCAAACCTTCTTTAAAGAAAACCAGGACCTCCGGTTCACAGTCCAATGAGAAACATGGTCAAACACCCAGAATCCAGAATTCTGTCAACTCCTTAAAGTTGTGAGGGTCAAGCTGTCAGTCCAGGGGACCAGCCATTGGTCAGGTGGGTAACCTTTGACCATGTTTGGGTGTCACTTTGGCAAGATGAGCTCTTCGTAAGGCACTGTGAGACTCCCCAGGTACCAGAATATCCAGAAGACCAGGCTGAGGAAGATGAGCAGGGGCCCCGACAGCACAAAGAAGTCCCAGAAACTCAAAGGAGCAAAGATCCCCAGGAAAAATAGGATCAGACCGACAACGTCAAAGACCAAAGCCAGGATGAGAAAGAAAACACAGCGACCCATAGAAGAGGTATCCATAGCAAGGACATGGACGCAGTCTGGGTTCCTGCCGGCTGAGGACTTTACAAGAATGAGGAGAGGCCTTTCCAGCCACAACCTTTTTAAAACGCAAGTCGCATTCTTCTGATTTTCAGCACGCCTTCAAATTCTTCCATTGTAGGAAACAGCAGCAAAACTGGTATCTAACCACATCAACAGGTTGTACTACTCTGAATGATCCATTAAAACTTAAAGGCCAAATGGTCCAACCTCATTCCTAAGCAATCCCTGACTTGCAGCAATGTAATTACAGTGCTTGAAATGGATCATCTCATTAGATAACTATTTTTATTTTGGATGCTTATCAAGATCATTGGATGTATATTTAAAATAAATCAAATCTAATGCACCATGCCTCTGTGTATAAAATAATAATGCATTTGATATGAAAAATATGGCATCAGCAAATATGTATAACATCTAACATTATGAACAGTGTGGGAAAAGATACTGTATGTTGGGAAGATATATTTCAGTGACTATCAGCAGTTTATATTTAGCCTTCAGTAGGCCTACTGGACGCATTCCACAATTATTTACTATTTCATGCTTCCTACATCATGACAGAAAGGGGAACTGCAGTGAAAAACCTCTCGCTTTAAGTACCTGGTTCGACCAGTCAGACAGTCGCGGGAGTTTGGTTTACCTCTGTGCAACACCTATTCAACCAAGGACCGCAAAGCAGAGTCAACAGGCCAGGATTAGGTAATAGTTAGCATACAGACAGGCAACGCCCTGAGTACAATGACTTGATATGCACACGCTCATTATCAGTCATGTTAGACAAAAAAGCTATATGTTGGTAAGGCAACTGAAATCTAAAGAATATTAAGAAATAAAATATCAAATAAATCACAACATTAAAAAAAATGCAGTCTGGTGGAATATACATTTTAGAAGTTTGCGCACATGATTAAAACTAAATCAGCCTACTCAGTTAAAATAGTATAGCCCAAATGTCCATGTAATGCCAACATGCAGGTGAAACCAAGCTCAGTGCCCCAGGCCACACAACGTTTTGTTGAGGGTTTACAGCCTGCTTTGGCAATGCAATTGTTGTGGCACAGGCAAACCTGCCTGACTACTGTTTTTATGTAGTGTCAACAATTGTAAATGCAGGTGATTGCATTTCTGGGTCTGGCTTGAAGAGAGTCTGCGTTCAATAACCTGCCGTTCAGACAGGGGCCTCTAGGATTTCCGTCTGAGACTAGAGACGGAAACTATTCTAGAAAATGGCTATGATGGACCTTAACATGTCGACATGTTTATATGACAAAACATAGCCTTTCCACATAATATTGATCCTTGAACATAAGAAGTTCACATATCACATGGCGATTATATTAATAATTGATATATAATAAAAAACTAAAACAATATAATATGCATTCAGAGCAATATCTACAGTAGGTCTATTTCCCTAGGACTATAGATAATTTCACCCCATAAGGATGAAATGGTCTTTGTTGTCAAGAACTGATGTCTAGACCAGTACTGATTAATGTCCTGAATTGTCTGTAGTCCCATTCCGTGAAGCGTACAGTGTTGAAGGTAGTCTGGGGATCAGAAAGTGCTACGGAGAACCTTGAAATTCAAATGAGAAAATAACAAATCAATAGACTGAAAACGTTTCTTCCTGAATACAGATTTATACATTTTCCAGATGATAATTTTACTTTACATTTTACAATTAGGCAATACAGTCCCCTAATTCAGTCCCCCCCCCCCCCCCCCCTATGGGTGAAGCTAATATTGGTTACCTAGGCCTACTGGTTTTATAATGTTCTTAGAGCAAGATAACTGAATGTGTTTATCAGAGAGGACTTATTTTTCATTTGTGAAAATTAAATATATTTTTTTCCCCTGAAATTATACACAATTTATTAGAAGCCTACATCTTATCCCAAAACTTACAATCAGAACAGCCTTTCAACATTACCCCTAGCGAGGGTCTGCACATCCAAGTTCTGTATATCTGGTGTCTGTTTTTCCTTCTCCATCGAAAATGAGTCCAAACTGGAGTCATAGCCGCCATTCTGATAACCGAAAGATTTCCCCCAGGTTATTCGAGAGGCGACGTGAACAGGTGAAGGCGTCACAGCTTTAACCTTGTTTTCCTCGGCATACTTTGTGGTTACATGTTCAGGTTTACATTTTTTGGAAAGCCTCTCTGACAACTTTCTGGCCAACTGTACAAAACTCAGTTTCTTTTTCATTAAGCTTGTTCCAAAGCTGTCTTCTGAGACCTGTATATTTCCCACGTACCACATAATCCACCAAGCCAAACTTATGAAAATTATAATTGAACCACTGTAAATCAAGAAATCGCCATAAAACCTGCCATCGATACGCAAATTGGCAAAAATTCCAATGAACAGGATAATGAAACCAATAACATCAAAACCAATAGCCAGAAAAAATAACGGCACACACCCGCCTATGCATCTAAGGTCCATCATTGTGTCGATACAGCCCTGAAAATAACGGAAGGTGCGTCTATTCTGTTCCTTCTATTCTTCTCGCACCCAGAGAGCTCACCTGCTGTGAGTGCCGCCCCAACGTGACGTGTTCAGAGCGGAAGGTAGGCAGAACACCATTTATTTTCTTCTTCTTTAAAAAAAAGTCCTTTGTCACGACAACAGACTATCATTTAATTGATCAGCAAACACATAAAATAGACAAACAAAAATATCTATACTTTCTTATGGCGCACGTATTTTACAGTAGCCTATTCACCAGAAGTGGTTGTCTTGCATATGGTGTTGTTGCTTGATGCAAATGATGCAGCTTGTGTGCAGGCCAACACAGTTCTTTCGACGTAATGTAATTTGCCAGTCAAATGAGTATTCACCTACAAGTGAAAATACATAAGGGAATGTCGTGGTAATAATAGTCTGCCTACCCTATCAACAAAATCGATCACGTTGATATAATTTGCAACATTTAGACAAACCTAGTCAGTCACATACAGCATTCTGAACAGAAACAGAAACATCATTATTCTAAGAGTATTTGATAGTCACTCTAAAATTGAGGTTGTGTAAAATCAAAGTTTCATTCCAGTCAAGAGAATGACATTCAAATGCTATGAAAAGTGTGATGTATCTTCACTTCCCCTTGGCACTAAACACTTTCCATTTGTTGGGCCAGTCAAGTGTCACACTGCCATCACAGAGATGACATCTAACACACACACATCACTGGAAGTCTGTAATGGTTGTGAATGTGATGAGTATAGCCTGCAGCTGAAAAGAAAATGCATCCATCACCAAATGTTATTTATTTGACCTTTATTTAACTAGGCAAGTCAGTTAAGAACAAATTCTTATTTTCAGTGATGGCCTACCACAAAGGCATGCTGTCGATACTCAATCCTGCTCTCATCAATGTACATGCACACATCTTTCTTCTCAATATGGGTTAACTGCCTTGTTCAGGGGCAGAACAACAGATGTCTACCTTGTCAGCTCAGGGATTTGATCTTACAACATTTCGGTTAGTAGTCCAACACTCTAACCACTAGACCACCCCAAATAAGCACTTATGTTGTTTATTGAATTATTCATGAATCAGCCTACCACAAAGGCATGCTGTCAATACTCAATCCCGCTCTCATCAATGTACATGCACACAACTTTCTTCTCAATATGCTTGTCACTCATTCTAATAATTATGCATAAAAGCAGTGGACTACATTTATAATTGTGTTTTTTGGCAGCACGGTCATTTTCTAGTACTTTCAAATGCTTAAGAACAAATTCCAAAGAACCACCTGTAACTTGGTTATAATGTATACTTTGTCATGCAGATATTAAAATACTGTATACATACGTAGTGGTGGAAGAAAATAGAACGGTTCATGTCCCCCTACAAATGAATTGTCTTTAGAGCAAACATTCATCATGTGAACGTGTAGCCATGCTCAGCAGGGAAGTATCAAATCCTCCATTGTGCTTTTGGGAAACTTTGAGCATGAGAACTCTCCAGGATCACAGCATACAAGACAGGGATACCCCGCCCGGCCCACCTCATAATTTAAAGACTGGTTGCCTGTAGTAACTGAAGGGCTTCTTCATGGTGGGCTGCTTCCTGTTCTCTTTGGTGATGGGGATCAGCACCACGCCCACCACCAGCACCATCAGGCCTATGGATACCAGGGCCGGGCCCAGGATGTTGGTGGCCTTCCTGCAGTAGCCAGCAAAATACAGGCCACTCAGGATGAAGCCGCAGGCAAAGATGCTGCCCCCGGTGGACATGAGGTGGAATGGGAACCAGTAGATCTCACATGTGCTGCGGGCCGACTCGTTGGTCCAGAGGGACTCGCTGCGGGACAGGCTGAACACGGTGCTTTCTGTCTGGGGAGTGAGCTGCTCCTGGGACTGGGAGTGTAGGGTGCACTCCCCAAGGGGGATGTTCTCTGGTAGTCCAGGCATAGCCTTTAGCCTTACCCTTCCTCACCTGGGAGTCAGTGGAAGAAGGTGAAGGTTCAACAATGACCCATACATCCCTATCTCTTTCTGTCTATTTTCACCTGATGCTGGAATTTAGAGTGGAAATAATTATTACCTAAAGGATAAGGGATCCAGGTTGGAATAGCTTCTACTCTTAACAATAAAATGTATACTGGTGTCATATTTTCGAAGTCTGCATTTCACGTTAAATTCCTTGTTGTTTCAAATAAAAGGAATGTAAAAATAAAAAAAATAAAAATGTGAACGGCACCAGTGCATTAGAATACATCCATTAAGAGGAAATTGCATCTTGTGCTTCTTGGACGCACCCTTATTTTATCTTGAATCTCTCCTCTGTGAGTTCAACATGAAGCCGATATCGTATCACCTCAGTGATACACATCAGTGTATCATATCACTTTCACTTAATACTTCAATGTCATGATAAAGGGGTGATATAATACGATACAACAGATTACAAATTCAAGTTTGCGTCTTACTTTCCAAGCTATAAATCGAGCACAGAGCATATTACCAACTTTTAGAATGTATTTGCTCTTGGCAAGTCTTGAGAAAATACAACTCAAGGCCAAAATCTAAAGAGATCAGATAAAGACCTACCTTTGAGATGCTGAGGAACTTGCAGCTTTGATGTTATACCTGTGGTGGTAACAGTATCTCAGTGATCTTAGAGACCATTCCAAAAAAGAGAAAAAAAATGAATAAAAAGCTTTGGGTGTGGATGTTTGTGGACCGCAAGCCCAGTGTGGCCAGCTGAATGCACTGCAGATAACCTCCAGAAAACAGCCCCCCCTCCCCTTATGGTCTCTCCACCTCCTCAACAGACCCTTCTGACTCCTATTCATGCTAGCCCTCACAGCATCTGCCATGGCTGGTATTAAATTAGTAGTGATGATGCTTCCTGCCTGGGCTAGGGGCTTGCCTTGCTGTCCCTAGAGAGATTTCATCCAGTCTCCCAAGTATTGAGTTGAACCTTCAGAATTCATGTGAAGATGCATGTCGTGGTTAGAGAAACCTCTTCCCCAGATCCACAGGGTAGTGTTTGTTGATCTGAATGTCTGAAAGCCTTTATAACTGACCCGAAGAGAGAGAGAGAGAGAGAGAAGAAATCAATGTACAGGAAGACTATAAGAGATGAGAGGGGAAAGCAGGGCAGGGCACTGGAAATGGCTGACATCACCCACCACTGTGACTTCTCAATGCTTCTTTATGGAAACAGCTAGTATTTCTTATTTAATTATATTTAACCAGGAAAATACCCTTGAGGTTAGAAACCTCTTTGGCAGGGGGGACCTGGCAAGAGGTCACTAGGAAGTAGTCAGCGTGTACACTCAACACAAGAGCACAATACCAGCGGTAAACTGTGGCTATTGGGCCTTCAGTGGGGAAAAAAATCTTCCAAAACATTTCACCAAACAAAAAAATAAAGAAAAACACATAGACAGCACCCACACTAATGTTACCAGCCACAACTACCACACTGCTTACACAACCTATGGTAGCCTAACGCCATCACTATGACACTATCACCAAAAACGACCACAGTGACACATAAAGGATATGAGTTTGACAGGCTTGTGATGCTGAAAGGACAGCGACTGTGATACCGGCGCACTCCATGTAGAAGAGCTCACTTTTTATAAAACACATAGGCCAATAGAAAGACAGCAGTCACACACAGCATTATGTTAAAGAATATGCCAGTAAGTCCCAATCGTGAGAATACAAAAACACAAACATTAGGCTAAGCAATTCCAAATCTAAGTGTACAACCATTGCTTCCCATTGCAAACATCGTTATCATGTTCAGCACACAAAGTTACCAGTGATCTAAAGTTTAAATGCAAAAATGTTTCTTTATCAGACCTTTAAACTCAGCAAGAAATACCCTCTTCTGCAATTGTATGGTATTTTGCAGCTCGTTCCAAGGCCAGGGAGCATTGTAGGAAAATGAACATTTTCCACTTTCAGTCCTGGCCTTAGATACTGTGAAAGATAGTATCAGCTGAGAACAGGTTGGACACTATAAATTAGTTAGGAGCACAGATACTGTAAGTAGGCAATAGTCCAAGCATGGCTTTTTACACAAAGATGCACCAGTGATTCAGACTTTTCATAGGAAGGGAGGGCCACTTCACCATGTCGTATAGTTCACAGTGATGGGTGAGGGGTCATGCATTTGTTATAAATCTAAGCGCCCCGTGATACACAGTGTCCAGTATCTTAAGGGTGCTGGATGAGGCTTACATGTAAACAATATCCATATATTGGAGGATGTAAATACTTTTCAGGGAAAAACGGATCAATTAAATATATTATCAGACTGGAGAAAGTGCCCTAAGACTCAGCAGATGCATCAAAAGGTGCGACAATATCTGCTATCTGTACTAATTTCTGTGTTGTTTTAATTAAAGGTACACTGTAAAGTGGTTTCCATGAATTTGACAGTAACTTACAGGAAGTTCGTGGCAAGTAAAATTCTGTATTTCATATTACCTGCTGTAATATAAATACGGTATCGAAGCAAGTACTGTGTAATGACACTGTACAATACTGTAAAGTGACTGTATTATAATGTAGAAAAGTCAATGCTGGCGTAATCAGAATGAATGAATGGATAACTGGAATTCCTTGAGGGGAAGGGTTTGTATTTCACACATTAACAGCATATCAATTAATATTTGGTGTTTTATATAACTTGCACTTCTAGAGGCCTTATTAAGAAAGGCTTCCAAACTGGTTACTGACTACAGTGCCAAACAGATCAAAATGATATGGCATTTAAGGTTTAAAACTCCAATCTGTCCCCTAAAGATTTTAAGTTCATAGGGCATTATAACCACATTGGTACAGCATTCTCAGTCGTGGGTGCAACAAATATTGCCTCTTACAAGACCCGCCTCATAATATGTTAATGAGCCAGAAACAACAATACCATGCACCCACTAGTGGTCAGAAGTTTTTTTTGCCTCTCTTAAGTACTCTATATTCTGTTGGGTGGAATTACAGTACCTTTCGAAATACAGCAACATTCCCACAATGCACCATCATTTACAGTATGATGCAGTCAAATGTTTCAGTTTTTTTTACTGTCAATAATAACAAAAATTACAGTATAAATTACAGTTTTCTGTTACAGTGTAGGTAATGTTATTTTCAATACTTGATCATTGTCTAAACTCCAACTCTTTGTAATGCACCCATATATAGCTAATAATTGACTTTAGTCAGGTTGTTGAGTCAATATACATTATTTCCTTATTGGTGTTCCATTGAAGTGCCTGTTACAATCTCATGGTTTACAGTTAGTTTAGCTTGACACATTGTATTTTGACTTGGGGAAAAAACTTGGTGACAGTTGGTGACGATTGATCTTTGCCACATAATCCCTTTGTTTAATTCAATCAGGATTCAAGGAGAGCTCTTTGGCAGGGAAAATGGCTCATTCGAATTGGCTAGAATTTGCTATAGAAAAACTAAATTTGCACAAGTGCTCTCTATTGAATTATTCTCATGTTTCTCTGTCATGAGTCGTGACTGCACCATGTGAATGACCCGTGCTCCCTGACTGGGTGTGTTCCTACAATGTTAAGCAAAAATTCCATATTGTGTCGTCAGAAATTGTATTGTGGTGCAGTAGCCAATATTTCCCACTAGAGGGCAATGCTGGTCTTTACTAGGTTTAGCTATGTAGGCTCTGCATTAGAGATTGTGCACTAGGATTCATACTTGCGTCCTCTACCTAGCAGAATTACTACTCAGAATGTAACAGTTTTGTGTACCACTATATGTGAGACATGTATTAGCGGTTGTCTCTAATGTGCCAGCTTCTGCTTATGATGTGTTAAATCTATCTTAAATGGTCCATTTACTTTGGTCGTAGACACCTAGAGTAGTCACACACTGATATTAATTTATTATTACCTCATATTCTCTCAATAAAATTAGTTAATAGAATGAAGAGAAAAAAGACATGACTGCTGACTGGTCAATTGTAGTGTGTATACTATTTGCAGACATGCGCATCAAAGATACATGGTAAGACTCCGTGTTTTTTGCGGAGGGAGGATGAAAGAGAAAAATACATTTGGACGAATAAAGTCACACTGACTCTTGATCCTAAACAGCTCATCATTAAATATCGATGAACCCTCCAGAGTCAGCTACATCCACTCAGCCTCAGACATAAATAGCATTCAGAAGAATCCAATGATCTGTCTCACTATCACTGCAGACACAGGTGACCTTGAGACTAATTATTCTCTATGGCAAGTTTGCATCATTTGCTAGAAAGGCCCACAGGAGGAGCCATGCTCCCTGGTTGATGGCAAACAACAGCCGCATTTTTAATTCAACTTGTCCACTCGACTGCTGAGAGAGGCTGCATGGGATGAGACCCTTCAGGTTTTGAAGATTCATTTGTCTCTTATTCACCAAGTACACCTATACTTGTTTGATCCAAACCTGACGTTTCCCCTCTGTCTCACCTTCTCCTCAAAGGAAATAGATCATATTACATTTATTTGGTAGGCTGGATTTACTTATATTGCTCTTCCATATCCTTTGACAAGGCCTCCGTATGTATTTATCGCTACTGAAGAGAAACACGTAGCACACCACTCAACAGTCTTGTTTTATTGTGTATGTAAATCTGGGACACTCCATTTAGTATGATAGGTTACGTTTGGTATGGCTACACAAGACAGATGGTTACTTAAGGCACAAACTTAAGGTGGGTGGTTTGTCAGGGTGGATGGGTAAGTGTATAACACAAACATCTAGCAACCCAAAGGTTGCATGTTGAAATCTCATCATGGACAACTTTAGCATATGGGCTAATTAGCAACTTTTCAACTACTTACTACTTTTTTGCTACTTTGCAACTATTTAGCATGTTAGTTAACCCTTCCCCTAACCTTAACCCTTTTAGCTAATCCTTCCCCTAACCCTAACCCTTCCACCTAACTTCTAAACTTAACCTTAGCCCTAACCCCTAACCCTAGCTAACGTTATCGACCTAGCTAGAATTCATAACATCATAAGTTTAGCAAATTCGTAACATATAATAGAAATTGTAATTTCTAACTTGTCATTTGAAATGGGTGATGGACATCCACAAATTAATAGATACCATACGAAATGTAACATATCATACTAAATGGATTATCACGGGTTTACTTAAGGAATAATGCTAAATGCTCTGAGACCAGGTTGCACTCAAAGGAGAGGCATATGTAGTCTCCTGATGCTTCTTGTTCCTGGCTCCCATGCTATTGTGAAGGTAATGTCTTGCACTGTGCCACCCCAGCTAAGGTGTGTCAGTGAGATAGATAGACAAAGAGAGAGAAAGAAAGAGAGACAGAGGGAGTAACAGAGAGAGAAACAGAGAGGGAGAGAGAGCACTAATGCATGCAGTTGGGAAGGTGTGAATTGTATAAACAGATCAATAGCTCAGGCAGGTCTTATTTCTGACAGATTTGTTTTCCCAGTCTGGTAATTGGCAGGGATGGAGCCCGCCACACTCCCTGGTTGATCTCAAGGTGCTCTGTTTGCCTTCTTTGCTGATGTCTGCCTTGGGTTTTTCATTGAAGGTTGTTGATGGCTTCCGATTGAACTGACACTGGCCACATGGTTTGGCTCTATATTAAAGTATGGGGGCTCACTGAGGATTAAATTTAAGAAAGCTGTCTTTCATTATATCCTCTTTGAATCTTTAAATCTCTTACGAGCCTGGCCTTATCTATTAGTAATGGTGAAGGATCAGACCCATCTCTACATCTTTGTCAGTGCATTTTTCTCTCTCTCTAGCTGAGTGGTTACTATCATGGGTAAAACCAAACCCTTCAGGTTATGTCTCTTGGATTACATTTTCTGAATGGATCTTCGACAGAGAAGATAAGAATCATTATGCAAATCAAATCTAAATCAAATCAAATGTATTTATATAGCCCTTCGTACATCAGCTGATATCTCAAAGTGCTGTACAGCAACCCAGCCTAAAACCCCAAACAGCAAGCAATGCAGGTGTAGAAGCACGGTGGCTAGGAAAAACTGCCTAGAAAGGCCAAAACCTAGGAAGAAACCTAGAGAGGAACCAGGCTATGTGGGGTGGCCAGTCCTCTTCTGGCTGTGCCGGGTGGAGATTATAACAGAACATGGCCAAGATGTTCAAATGTTCATAAATGACCAGCATGGTCAAATAATAATAAGGCAGAACAGTTGAAACTGGAGCAGCAGCATGGCCAGGTGGACTGGGGACAGCAAGGAGTCATCAGTCCTGGGGCATGGTCCTAGGGCTCAGTTCCACCGAGAGAGAGAAAGAAAGAGAGAAAGAGAGAATTAGAGAAAGCACACTTAAATCCACACAGGACACCGAATAGGACAGGAGAAGTACTCCAGATATAACAAACTGACCCTAGCCCCCTGACACATAAACTACTGCAGCATAAATACTGGAGGCTGAGACGGGAGGGGTCAGGAGACACTGTGGCCCCATCCGAGGACACCCCCGGACAGGGCCAAACAGGAAGGATATAACCCCACCCACTTTGCCAAAGCACAGCCCCCACACCACTAGAGGGATATCTTCAACCACCAACTTACCATCCTGAGACAAGGCTGAGTATAGCCCACAAAGATCTCCGCCATGGCACAACCCAAGGGGGGGCGCCAACCCAGACAGGATGACCACATCAGTGAATCAACCCACTCAGGTGACGCACCCCTTCCAGGGACGGCATGAGAGAGCCCCAGTAAGCCAGTGACTCAGCCCCTGTAATAGGGTTAGAGGCAGAGAATCCCAGTGGAAAGAGGGGAACCGGCCAGGCAGAGACAGCAAGGGCGGTTCGTTGCTCCAGAGCCTTTCCGTTCACCTTCCCACTCCTGGGCCAGACTACACTCAATCATATGACCCACTGAAGAGATGAGTCTTCAGTAAAGACTTAAAGGTTGAGACTGAGTTTGCGTCTCTGACATGGGTAGGCAGACCGTTCCATAAAAATGGAGCTCTATAGGAGAAAGCCCTGCCTCCAGCTGTTTGCTTAGAAATTCTAGGGACAATTAAGAGGCCTGCGTCTTGTGACCGTAGCGTACGTGTAGGTATGTACGGCAGGACCATATCAGAGAGATAGGTAGGAGCAAGCCCATGTAATGCTTTGTAGGTTAGCAGTAAAACCTTGAAATATGCAAACAGAGTTATGAAAAAGGTTTGATTCCAGGTCATAGTCAGTTTTGAGTTCCAGGGATTCTAAATAGCCTTTTTGAAAGTGAGTTTCTTAGGTAACTTTTTGGGATGTGCCCTGTAGGTGTCATCTCAGTTTAAACTCTGTCACTGCTGTTCTGCATGAGTGCAGTTCTTTCAATGAGAAATACAACCCTTCAGGCAGAACAGAAGACTTTCTTTATGGCAGAGGCTATGCCCGTATGGCACCATCAGAGTCCATGAACTCACTCCGGAAGATTCTAAAGTTGGAAGATTCAAAATATTTTCATTTAATTAGTCGGTGGTGACTCGACATCTTCCATAGTGGTTGAGATGGGCCATGGATATACTCCTACTGTCAGTTGGAACACTTGGCCCCAGTGTTGGTGGATATGTGGCGCAAGAGGCTGAGAAGCTCTAGTCATCCCAACCTACACTACTGTCAGCATCCCCTAGATGTCATTTGAGATCAAGACGCTTTCAAGAGTGCCGATGCCGATGTTCTCTGCAGCCTTACGCTTGAAAATGAAAATGAATTTAGCAAAGACAATACGATCTTAGAGGACTGCCGTACACCCAACTCCCGTTCACACAGCCCTCAGTCCACTCTGAGTCCCAAACAAAAATAATGAATGGCCTTTGGCGGTTAACAAACTTTTATTGTCTGCCATACTTTCTGCTCTATTTAATCCCCTTAAAAGCAATAAAACCGGTATGGTGTCAGCACCAAAGTGGGGTTGAGAGAGTTTCATTCGGAGGTTGCAAGCTGTCCACGTCGGGTAAAGCAATATACTGCAAGTTATGATTGTGCTTCATGAGAATCTGACCTCTAATTCCAGGTATTAAGAGAAAGGCTAACAGTATCAAAGGGTCAGACCATCCTGAGCCATGGGAAATAAGAGCAATCGATAAGGGGTCAAAGAGATAAACAAGGTGCAGGCAACCCAGAAGTACGCATCTCTGCCTGTAAATATCTCTGTTCTCTGAGCAACAACACTTTATCATGCCAGTGCAGTAGATTTATACTCTTGAAGGATGCCCATGAAGTGAGGAAAGGTCTGCCAGTGACACTAGAGGTCAAAGGGTACAGTATATTACCAACCGTGTGGGGAGGAGGGTTTGTTTGTCTCGACACTGCCAAACTATGGCAGTGTCGAGACAAACAAACCCTCCTCCCCTCTACCATCCCTCCTCATTCTTACAGACCTCGATGACTTGTTTGTACCAAAAGGGGCACGGAGTGCTCAGAGTTTAGTCAGGGCTAACCTTCAATGACAGCTTGATGGCTAAGGTGGTGCAGATGTTGAAGCCTAATAAAGACAAAGGAGGCCTATTTTGCCTCATGCTTAAAATCCAATATGGCAGCTAGACTGTTACCTGTTAGTATTCTCTATGGGATATGTAGCCTTGTAGACGTTAAATTAACAGGGAACTGTTAGAAGAATACCTATGTTAGTATGTAGAAAGTAAGTATAAAGTTTTCACTCTGCTTTTAAAGGGAATTTGCAACATTTTGGTATATATTGAACACTTGGCCTCTGTCACAATGGCTTCTCTAAAATAGATTTGTAAGTGGATGTATTTTTTATCTTCAAATGCTTTTGAATGTCAGTCTGAGGAGAAGGTTCATCCTTGTGTCCAAGTGCAACCTCCTCCATTTTGAAGTGAGAGGCAACATGGCAGTTGGATATTACACTGCCCAGACAGAAACCCTGGAGACTAGCTTTCAATAACAATAAGAGGTGGCTAGGTGATGTGGCTCTCTGTCCCCTCAAACCGATGTGTGTCCTCATGAGGTGAATTCACTACATTGTTTCACATCTTGTTAGATTATGCTGGTCTTCCCATTCAGCAAAGTCTAACTATTGCTGTCAGCATCTATTCATCCTTGAAATGTGTAGGTGGCTGACATTCACAGTTTTTCACAGATTGTTTTCACAACCAGTTACAAAGTGTTTAGATCGCACCAATAGCCTCAATGATTAAAAACCCTGCAAATAGCAACACATGGTTCTAAGACAACAAGTGAATGTTGATCATGTCAAAACAGGTAACTATCAACCTCTTCCAAGATATACTGTATAGCCTAATGGCGGATGTTGTCAGGCAAGTCGGTTATTGGACAACACCATGAAATGTATACACTGAGAATACAAAACATTAAGAACACCTGCTCTTTCCATGAGACTGACAAGGTGAATCAAGGGGAAAGCTATGATCTCTTATTGATGTCACTTGTTAAATCCACTTCAATCAGTGTAGATGAAGGGGAGGAGTCAGGCTAAAGAAGGATTTAAGCCCTGAGACAGTTGAGACGAGCGTTGTGTATACAGTATGTTCCATTAGAGGGTAAATGGGAAAGACAAAAGATTTAAGTGCCTTTGAACGGGGTGTCAAGAACTGCAACGCTGTGGGTTTTGTTTTCACGCTCGACAGTGTCCCTTGTGTATCAAGAATGGTCCAATGTTTGATCCACTCATTGAACCTTTTGGGTAATATTTCACATTGATCAATTCCTTTGGCTGTGGAAGACTCATATTTTAGTTTAAAGACTTTGTTGTTCTGTTCAGGCTCCAATTCTGATCTGTCCAGACAAAGGAACACTCATGCCCCAGGATTATGTCGATAATATAGATTTTGTCTCTTATCTTCATCCTTTTTTTGAGAGAAAATAGATTTATTTATTTCCTCACCAAAAAGGGAATGAAAATGTCATCACAGTGACCCCTCAAGTCAAATCTCCTCATGTTATTACATAATATATCTGTCTTAATCTGAATATAACTGATGTATATCATGCATTCAATCTATGTATCATACTGTAACACATTTCATATTGGGTTAAAATATGATAGTCACAGCTTTTTGATTTATAGCCTTGTCAAAGTACTCTAGGGATTTGTTTTATGAGAAACAGTTTTTGGTGGTACATAATAACATGCTGAACATTGTCAGTATTAACATATTCTAGGAAGCCTTAATTTTTCTGCTCTCACAGTTCATTATAAAGTGGTGTTTACTGAGGGACTAAGATACTGAATAATTCATGAGAGCCTTTTTCTTCTTTGTATCAGTTTTTTGCCTTCTACAAACTGTCTTCCTGTATTTTAATCATTGTTAAGCCTCTTCAGACTTCAGGGACAGCTCAGCCATAATAATAAAAAATAATTTGACCTTAACGCTGTTATCTTTTCATAATGGGAAACGCACATTCATTACTTCTGTGTGGTGTTTATCAAATAACATATTAGTCATAGCTTCAAACCTATTTTAAAGGTCAGTATACCATTTATTCTCAGAAGATCTTAAGTTTTACCCTCTCCTTTTCCCTCCAGAGTTGACGGAGCAGCTTCAGTGTACTTTGACTCAATACTAAAGGGATTCTTCACATTCAATAATTAAGATAAGATGAAAGGTGTGTTCTCCAGTGTGGACTCATAATGGTGAAAGAGTGAGTCTTTTAGAGGTGGTGTTTAGGCTTTTTAATCATCCGCACTCCATGGATTTCACTCCTGCAGAAATCAAGGTCACGGAGTGTCTTCAGAATCTAGGACGCCTCGCCCTGTGAGACCTGCCGTTCATCTCACACCTATTATCATGGTGTGGTGGCAGAACGGTGGGTCCAACACGTGTAGACTGTGTGTACCACAATACTGCTATGTCAGTTGCAATTGGGGAGATAACAGGATGTTCATTGTCTGTGTTAGTCGGATATTAGTCTGATATTTGTTGCACAGGGAATAGTGAAATGGGACATGGGGACTTTGATAGGAGTTTTGGTAGATTGAAGTGGAATTTTGTGCATATATGCCAACTATTCTAGCTGAATTTCATAAACCTGTGTGTGCATTTGTGTGTGCGTGTGTGTGTGTTAAATATAGCTAGTGCTTGGTGAATGGGTCTTAGGCCTCATGTTGCACTCTCCACTCCAGCATTGTTGATTAATGGATTGGATTTGTGAACTTTTGAACTACCGATCTGCTGGAGGCCTTTCAGCGTTGTTTGCTTTAGAGAAACTTAAAAGGGAACAATAGTATTTTTCCTTTTGTGTGCTCCCGCAGTGAATTCCTCTGAGGGATCTCAGCCTAGTTCCCTAGATTAAATTGTTCCGCCGTAGAGGGGAGCTGTTAAACAAGCAGAGAGCTCTTGCAAAAGTAAATTGCCCCCTTTGCAAATATTAAAAAATATGGAGTGAACACACTTCTTAAGACCTTCATGGCCCTTGATGAGAATGTGTTTGTTGCATGCTGTGCACACAAGTGGAACCACAAGAAGTTATGTAATACAGTGAGTCATGAGAGGATTTCTCTCTCTTTCTCTCTTCACGCACACACACCTCTGTTGGTGGTTAGTCCCGCATCTTGTTGACAGAGGAAGGTGCTGTGGACGCTCCATTTACAGCATATTAAACTACATGGAGGCCAACACCTGGACTTTAGTTGTCTCTTTAGACAGAGGAAACAGGTCCCAGCTCCCCTGCTCCTCTGTTACCATCATAAACAGTGTAGTTGATTTAAACAATCCTGCTCAGTTAAGGAGAGATGGAAATTTACACAGCAGTTACCCAGAGGAAGATGGGGGAGGGTCATGCTTTTTACATTTCAGTCAGGTTTAGTATTTTTTTTAAATTTAGTCCAGGGGAGGATCATATAATTTGTAACTGATTAAACATTTAAAATTTAACTAGGCCAGTCAGTGAAGATCAAATTCTTATTTACAATGACAGCCTACCCCAGACGACACTGTGCCAATTGTGCGCTGCCCTAAGGGACTCCCAATCATGGCCAGATGTGATGCAGCCTGGATTTGAACCACTGCAGTGACATCTCTTGACACTGAGATGCAGTGCCTTAGACCACTGCCCCACTCAGGAACCCACAAAATTGCTCAGGGTTTGAGAATTAGTTGGTTATTGCCCGATGATGCCCCTCATCCCTGATTCTCGACTGGGCGTGCAATATCAACTGAGCGCAGTGTGGTCTCAATCAAATGATCCATAGCTTATTCTATAGGCTATAGGCCTAGGTTATACGAAGAGCATGCTCGGAGAAGCACAGGGCAAAGATATATTTCCTTAGAAATTGTACTTCCTTCTCGAGTTTTTGAGCTGCTAGGATCGTGTATATAAAATAGGCTACACTACGTTACACACTGCAATTCCCAATCATGAGCCTCGGCCTGCCCTTCTCTTGCTTTGTGCTTCCAATCCAATGATTGTGCTGTGTATGGTGGCACTTCAGGAGGCAAGGCAATTTGCACAACAAAAAAGAGACAATATCTGTGCACGCTGACTAGGCCGACTGATGTCCTGTTCAGTTTGAGAGGGAGAGTGTGAAGATGAGAAGGAGGACCGAAGGTAAGCATGCTACAGCTATAATTAATTTAAATAAAAACAATATGTTTCATTGCCCACAATGAAGCTATTTATCAGAGTTATTGACCTCACAATAAGCCATATTCTAGTATTTTACAGAACTTACATTACTATGAAGCGGCAGTCGCTGAGATGACAGCACATGGGTGCTGAAAGCAGGCTAATTCGAGGAGGCCTAATTCATTTCAACAGTCTTCATTTTAATTTGACTAGGCTACCAACAACATGAGGGCTTTGTGAAGGAGTCTGTTTCTTCCTATTCAAGAAAATATTTCACAGACAAAGTTATAGTCTATTATCCATGGATTTTGTCAGCCAACTCCTTCAGTCACCATTAGAGTTTAATATTTTCCTGGTATTTTACAAATGTTCCATCCCGAAAATAAATCACTCTTCTCCCGGTATTTCCCGACAAAACCAGAAGTGTCATTCAAACGCATATAACTACTGTACATTTGGATTTGATTAGAGCTTCGATTGGCATGAAAATTCCAGCCTGATGCTACCTGAGTCTGATAAAGGGAACCTTGTTGTGCTTGAAAGTGAGATTCCTGTACAAGAAGGGCTAGCTTTGCACTGGTAGCTAAGCTAAAAGAAAGGGAGAGCAGCCATCTTTCCTTTGTTCACACTGAAATCCCCCACCATGTGGAAATCCCTTTGATTTCAGCTTTCAGGGATAAGTGACCACTGGCGGTGAAGGTTCACCAGTCATTTTTGAAAGAAAACATTTAATGTGAGGTCACGCCTTCTCTCCTCTGTTACAACGAGTTACACTGTATGATATCCAACCAATCTCAACTGACTGGATATGTTGTCTCATTCAATTTAACAAGGAAGATAAATTGCCAAACTAACCTTCTTTCAGGTTGATAGTTTGGATAAGGACCAAATTAGTTTGTTCCAACCAATGAGACAATTTAAACGTTCCCACATTAACCTAGATACAGCGACGCTTTCAGGTTAATGAAAGTTGAATTCCCAAATGGCCTATACAGGTATGATTAATCAATAACATTGATTAATCAATTAAAATTGCTTTTGCAAGTTCATTAATAGCCCAACTGCCACATTACTGATCCAGCATTGATGATTCATTGACGTCTATAAACTGATAAAAATGGTTTGTGCAGCTTCCAACAACCCAAACTTTACATACATTTAAATAGCTAATACTCATAATAATGAGCAAGCTGTCAGATGTGTTGCCACCCATTCCCTCACTAATAAGTGAACCCTCACCCACTGAAAGATCGATCGCTGACCTCAGCAGCGATGCAAATCCTAACTATGCCCAAAGGCTGAGAATGTTAGATCAATCAATCAATCAAATGTATTTATAAAGCTCTTCTTACATCAGCTGATGTCACAAAGTTCTGTCCAGAAATCCAGCCCAAAACCACAAACAGCAAGCAATGTACTTGTAGAAGCACGGGGGCTTGTAAAAACTCTCTAGAAAGGCCCGGAACCCTGGAAGAAACATAGAGGGGAACCAGGCTATGAGGGGTGGCCAGTCCTCTTCTGGCTGTGCCGGGTGGAGATTATAACAGAACATGGCCAAGATGTTCAAATGTTCATAGATGACCTGCAGGGTCAGCAGGGTCAGAACACTTGAAACTGGAGCAGCAGCACGGCCAGGTGGACTGGGGACATCAAGGAGTCATCAGGCCAGGTAGTCCTGAGGCATGGTCCTAGGGCTCAGGTCCTCCGAGAGAAAGAGAGAGAGAGACGTTCGAAGCTTAATATGCATAACCCATCATTTATTAGCTAAGTATAATGATAATACTGCATAGAATGTATTACCTGAAATAGGTCATCTAGGACATATATATATATAAATCTTGAAGTGGATTATCTATTTTGGATGCAATTTGAATGGAACTGATGGAGAGAGAAAGACTAAAATCAAATAAAATGTTATTGGTCACAGACACATATTTAGCGGATGTTATTGTGGGTGTAGCGAAATGCTTGTGTTCCTAGCTCCAACAGTGCAGTAGTATCTAACAGTTCACAACAATACACACTAATCTAAAAGTAAAATAATGGAATTAAGAAATATATAAATATTAGATCGATCAATGTTGGAGTGGATTTGACTAAAATACAGTAGAATAGAATGCAGTATATACATATGAGATGAGTAAAACAGTATGTAAACATTATTTAAACATTATTAAAGTGACTAGTGTTCAATTATTAAAGTGTCCAGTGATTCCATGTCTATGTATATAGGGCAGTAGCCTCTAAGGTGCAGGTTTACGTAACCGGGTGGAAGCGACGTGTGATAGGCTGTTTTAAAACTCTGCAGCTGCAATCAAAAAATGTATGCTTACAATAACAAAATAAGGTGACCCTCGAAAGTCAGATGGAGATGTGTAAATTAGACGCACACTCAGTCCTTATATTACTGTAGCATAGGCTAAGCTGCAGCAAATGCAGGCCTACCAGTCACAAGAAAAAAAAGTTACCATGATGAGATGATAGGTCGAAATGCATTGTGAACTGCGTTCCAGACTGAGATGTGCTTTCTGTGCCCACCCTGGGCGTTGATGAATGATCATGCAGATAGCAGAGAGAAGGCCATAGAGAAGCCAGATTTAGACATTGCATATGATTGAACAGTTCCATTTTACATCATGCTGTTCATATAAATAATTTATTATAATTTACCAGTTATTTATTCCTGGAAAAGGGGGTGGGTTTGGGTGGTAAATCTCGGTAACCCAGTTTCTGCTATTCAACCCTAGTCTCCATGCATTCCTTTAATATCCCAGTGTCAGTGAAGAGCTCGGTGTGTTAAGTTAAAACCAGGGCTGAATTGAGGGTGTATGTGAGGAAATGGCTGATTATATAACGCGATCTGGAACAACACTTTAGTCCGCAATGCTTTAAGTAAGAAACAAGCTGTAAAATGTGTCGAAAGACGTGACAGATGCATATAAGATATCTTTGATTTGTCTCTATGATATTCAGAGGCTGCGGGGGGCACCTTTGATAGGAGATAAAAAATGTACTTTGCTTGGGAAGTGATGTGTGATTCTGTCACTATCAATTGATGTTTGACATTTCAACAGGCTATATAACAACATACGGACTCTAAATCAGTCAGGAGCAAGCCAGGTAGCCTAAGAAGGAACGTAAATAACTAATTATGTTTCTAATAGTATTATTTCAAGGCTATTGCCTGCCATTTAAGAAATCAATTGTGAAGCGTTTGTGACGCGCTACAGGCTGGCAGGAGAACTCAGCATTTCAACAACACATCAACAACAGCACTTCAACAACACATCAACAACAGCACTTCAACAACACATCAACAACAGCACTTCAACAACATGCCTATAAATAATTACTCAGAGTTAAGTAATAATGAAACGAGAAATGACTTACTAGGCTATACCCTCAGATTAAAGCTGACTTCACTTTAACCTCATAGTCATTATATCATTACAAATCCAAAGTGCTGGAGTACAGAGACAAAACAACAAAAAATGTGTCACCTGCCAAATAGTTTTGGAGCTCACTTTATAGTATACAAAATGGGTTTTATGTATTTACCTGCCTGGGATTACATAAGAAACTGTAAAAAATACCTACCAGGGAATGACACCTATCAGTTTGTTGTTAACAAAATAGCATGCTAGTGGTTGAACACATTCCTGGTGATGTTCCTGCATAATAAGGTGAGTGGGGCCTTCTCAGTGAATGATTTTTGCTGGCATTTGATCAAATGGAAATATCTGCCAATCACACACCAATGACTTGAGGGATTGCCTCATCTCCAGTCTGAGGTGCATTGATCTGTTTCTTGACCCTGGCCATGTGAAGTCTGGATGGGAGGTGAAGCTCCTGACTTGAAGTTTAGCACGGAAATTCAAAGTGACTTTGCTGTGGTAAAAAAAAAAGATGAAAGGAAAGAAAGAAGTGAGAAGAGAGAAAAATAGAGAGAGCGAGAGAGAGAGGGAGAGGAGGAGGACCAGAAGGAGAGTGAATTGTGGACTGTGTATGTATGTGTGGTGATTAATGGAAGCGGTTGTCAATAAGACAAAGCAGACAGCGTATTCATTAAGGTGGCAGAAACCACTGACAATAATTAAAAATATTTCCTGAGTAGTTGGGAAGTCGAGAGTGGAGAAATGTAAGCAGTTGCGAGACTTTTGACTTCAGCAGTACATGCATAATTAATCCATATGACTGCAGTTGTTTTGTCAGGTTCTGAGTCACAACAATACAGAATTCATGACTGACTTTGTTAAACATGAGTTAACCCTTAAGGGGGGGCATTCCGACCTGAGTTAAGTGCATGTAAATGGAACGTAATTCCCTTTTTATGCACTTTTCCAGTAGTCATTTTAGCATGTAAATCTTGGTGGGGCAAACCATTTTTTTGGGGGGTGGTGCATGCCAGCAAAGCTACTACACAACACAACACTAAACAATACATTAATTGTACTATAACGGTGACAAACTGTGCCCACAAACTGTTAGGGCCTACATAAAACTGTCCCAACAGCAGTCCCTTACCACTGCTAACACCTGGCTATCAGCTGAATCTTGTCTGGCAGCGAAACAGTTCATTCAGCCTCATTAACTGCCTTTAAAAAACATTGCTGATATGGCTGACTTGCTTAAACAAATGTGGTTTCTACGGACAATTGAGATATACAAACTATGGCATAAGGGGACGGACGATAAGCGGATAAGAGGCCATCTGTAATTTCGATTAAGACATTAAATGAGTGATCTAGGACAGACATAGTCAATATAACTATTTGTTCAGCACTTTTGAAATGTACAGCAACAGAGTTCAGAACATGGGCCATTCTTACAGAGTTCTCCCTGTACACCAAGTCAGAACCGTAGGATAAATAAAGGGGACAATGAATGCTTTTACAATATTCATTTATTTTTAATTTTTATCTAAAACAGGTTATAGGCTACATGTGCACTAACAAGTCAGAACAGCAGGTGAAATTAAGAGGGGAAAAATACCAAATGATTGGGGTGAGGTATATGGGCTACTAACAGGTACACAACATACACTTAGTATTACTTTCTTAGCTATAGTATACATATCTCCCTGGCATATTACATAATTTATGCAGCAGCATACAAGACATTTTTGGACTTTCTGTGCTTACTTGAACAGGAAGGTGGTGCGACGGTCCTTTGTGGGTAAATTTGCCATCAAAGTCTGCCATTCTCTGGATTTATGGGGCTTTCAAAACTACTGGGAATTTTGAAAAAAAAACAAGGTAGAATCATGATGACGCCAGTGATCTTCAGGTCGTAGCTCTAGAAAGAAGCCCAAGTTCCCGACGTACAATTCCTCTGAGTTGGATGACTGTTCAAAACTTGTTTTCCCAGTCAGAGCTCCCAGAGCTCCCAGAGTTCCCAGTTGTCTTGAACTCACTGAAGTCAGATTTCCCAGTTCCGAGTTAACAGTTGTTTTGAGCACGGCTGAAGTCAAACTGGATTGACAGCATGGTCAATGTTGGATGTTTATCATTTTGGAAAATTATATTTTGGAAAAGAGACCCCTAAAACCAGACTTAGGACCACACACCACTCCACTGAATAGCAGGTTAGTGATTTTTGTGCAATTCTTGCAGCCACTGATCCCATCCAAACCACTCATTGTTGAATTTGCGATTTCAAACTTGTTTTGTAATGTTTATGTACAATGGCCAATGACCACCGATATGTTTTTTCTATAATTTCTCTTCATTATTTCTCTTCATATGACAAGAATTAAAAAGGATTTGCCAGTAGATTGTCAACTTGATTCATGATGATGACTGCTTGCTAAGATTTTGAAAGTACGATGTTGACATGATCAGTCCAATAAAAGCTACTGTTGATATAACATGATTTTACATATTTTTTTCTGTGGACAATGACCTTTAGCCTTCTTGGATGGGCACTTCTAATGTAACTCTATGGCAGCACCCAAAGGGCTTGGATTTTCGAGCCCTACCCTTTTGGCGGTGAGGTAGTGTCCCCAATCACGACGCAACTAGAGAACATTACCAACCCCTATGCTCCATATTTTCCGCTGGCTGCCCCACCATCACATAAAGCACTGAGCTTAGGCTGAAACACCTGCATTTTGGAGCTGCCTTACTAAAGAAAGCATAAAATAGACTTATTGTTAATAGTCTTATTAATAGTCTTATTAACTCAATGATTTTTTTATATACATTTTTTACATTGTTTGCAAACTGATATGTGACAAAACAGGTAACCCAAAAATGTGGTGCTCAAAACCTGCCCCGAATGACAGCTTTGCCCCACCTGTCCCGAATGACGGCTCTGCCCCACCTTCCCCGAATGATGGCTCTGCCCCACCTGCCCCGAATGACGGCTTTGCCCCACCTGCCCCGAATGACGGCTCTGCCCCACCTTCCCCGAATGACGACTCTGCCCCACCTGCCCCGAATGACGGCTCTGCCCAACCTGCCCCAAATGACGGCTCTGCCCCACCTGCCCTGAATGACGGCTCTGCCCCACCTGCCCTGAATAACGGCTCTGCCCCACCTGCCCAGAATGACGGCTCTGCCCCACCTGCCCCGAATGATGGCTCTGCCCCACCTGCCCAGAATGACGGCTCTGCCCCACCTGCCCCGAATGACGGCTCTGCCCCACCTGCCCCGAATGACGGCTCTGTCCCACCTGCCCCGAATGACGGGTCGCCACTGCACTTTTCTCTCTATGCCTATTCTGACATTGAATTGAAGCATAAGAATAGCATGCTATTCACACACTATTTGGTCAGGATGGAGATCTAAGAAATGAAGGTGTGGTGGAGGTGTGTCTACAGATACGTCGTATTCTGACCTTGACTTAATTCCCTCATAATTGCACCAACTTTGTGGAAAAAGCTGTGGAAAAAGCATCTACTTTATTTTTTCTGATAGAAATAAAGGACTGTAATTTATAAAATGATAAGAGCTAGGTAAATAAGTAATCTGTTTGGAGAAGGGGCTTGTAAATACACATAGCAATTGTTTAGATGATTTTTCCCTCGAGACGAATGTGAAACCAGACATATGGAAGCTAACTGAAAATCATATTAACCTGACGTGTGGCGGCCCCATTTCCAAAGTGAAGTAGGCTATAAATAGCTGTGCCATTATTCAGAATTTGTATTGTATGCCCTCATAATTTGCGTGGATGAAATTTGTAGACCCAAGCTAGAGGCTTCTGTAGGGCTGAACCTGCCGAGTTGATGAATGCACTTTAGAGTGTTTAAATTATATGCCCAGACTGTAATTCATTTTACAATTTAAATCATATTAAATATTAGCCACTATCAGGAGCCACCGTCAGTAATACCCACAGACATTTGTGACTTTAGTGTTAGTTTTCTTAAATTTGTAGCTTACATTTGGCATCATTCCATTCCATTGACCTTTCTTTCCTCTGTCAACCTGTGTAAATTGTTCCTGAGGATTGCTAGCAATACTGGATCATAATAGGCTAATGTTGTGCAATAATTGGGAACACATTGCTTATTTGAATCATTATGGAACTCTGAACACATGTAGCAGTTTAAACCTGGAGCCTGGTGCACAGTTCACTACTGGACCGTTGACGTCACAATTCCATGATTAGTGAGGATTAAGGTAGATTTATAAAACTATTGTTCAACCTTATTGTACACTTTTTTCCAACTTCCAAATGGATTGAACTTGAATATAACAACTTTCAGCACTGTCAACACTGTATTTCTGATTAATCAGTATATTTTGTGTATAAAGGCTCTCCAAACCTGTTTTTTTTATGATTCATAGATACTTTCCTCACCCCAAAATGTGCCTCAATAATCTACAAAATCAGAGTATTTTAAATCTACCAGTTGGTGCTGAAACAGAGACGAACATGCATATATTTAGATGCATTTCTTTTTTTTTCTTTTGGGGGTGGGGGGTTGATTTCAAAACATACAATCTACCTGCAGTGAAGCCACTCAACATTTACATTACATTCAATCATCTAGCAGACACTCTAGCAGCAACCAGGTTCAAGCGCCGTGCCCAAGGGCACATTGACGAAAACCTCCCCCTCCACTGTATTTGATATAGTCATTGTGTCAGAAAGGTGTCAGAAAGGTGCTAATATAACGTAACACCATATGATGTAATATGAGAATATTTAAAAAGGTAAAGCAGACATCCACCTCAAACCGGGCATGAGTGTTCTGACCTAAATGCACGAGGTCCATAGGCTTACTTGCGAACATAAGCAAACATTTATGTACATTTAAACAGGTTCTCTTGCACAAAATGCACAGCAGACTTGATTTACTTGCATGTGACAGAACGCAAAATTGTAGCTGGTCCCATCAGATAACATGACATATGTTAACCCTATACAAATTCTTCATCAGCCTATCAAAGATCTGAGGTTTTATATCGACCAACCAATGGAATTTCTTAAAATAGGCCAACCCTGGCCACTAGAGGAACATTTTAAATATACAAATTCAAGGTTTACTTTTGTTCAATTGGTCTGTAACAAAATGTTGTGGGCCAACATTGCATTGATGCATCTTTGACTTGGCTACTTGCTACTAATAGGAAGTGTTTTCCTACATTAAGACTGTCGATTCAAGTCCTATGGATTTGCGATAAACTTCTTTAAAATAACTGCAATACTGCCATCTGTAGGACGATAATTAGAGTGCAACTATCCTACTTTTCGTACACTTTGAAATGCTCATCCTCCTCGTGCCAAATAAAGCATATGTGACAAAGCAGATGATTCTAAAAATGCAGACAAAACGTTGTAGGCCTACATTTAGGTGTACACGTCTATGTAATATAGCCTATTTAATATGATAACTAGGCAATAGCAGTCTGTTGTGTGCAACGCCAAAGAAATAGGTAGGGGAGAGTGGGGTAGACTAACCATTTTTTACATTCAGCATTACTCCGTCAAGGGAAATATTGTATTCTTTCTAAAATCGATATCTATATATATTGCAGGATGTTGTGTATCGCTGGAAATAATCCGATTTCATGGAAACATTACAGTTTTGAAAACATAGTATATCACCTAAAAGTGATCTATTGGCACAACTTACTCTGGGTACGAGGTAAATTGAGCCTAGGACAGGGTGAGTTGAGTCGCCCTACAAATTTCTGTACTGAATTAAATTTTAAATGAACCTTTTTAAAACCATGTCTATCTTTATTTCCCAAACACAATTCAACATGACCACAATCACTTTTTGGCCTTTTAATAATTTTAAGCATCTTTTAACACAGGATTAACACCTAACAAAGACATTGTACTTTTTAAAAACACTTTTAACATAGGCCAGGCCCAGTTGTTACCTCATATCCCAGTGATAATGCCCTACATTACCCCTGGGAAGAAAACACTTCAATTTGCTCAACTTGCCATTGGCTCAAACATTGGCTCACCTTACACCCTATGGCCATTGGCTCAAACATTGGCTCACCTTACACCCTATGGCCATTGGCTCAAACATTGGCTCACCTTACACCCTATGGCCATTGGCTCAAACATTGGCTCACCTTACACCCTATGGCCATTGGCTCAAACATTGGCTCACCTTACACCCTATGGCCATTGGCTCAAACATTGGCTCACCTTACACCCTATGGCCATTGGCTCAACTTACCCCAAGGTAAACGTTTTAATATATTAACCAACATAGCTACAAGGATGAAACCCACGTCTGTAATGTTTATGTGATGATGCTTTATTTATTATTATGGTCTATGTAATGTGGTTTCTCCTAAACCCCTCTCTCTTACTGCAGTGCTCCATTGAACAGCTATTCTCATGAGCTGTACAGTAGAAAGGTTTTCCATAATTACTCCCCTGATTGTTGTAATTAGCGTTATTACAGTAATCATCATCATCATTTGCTGGGCAGATGCCCTTTCCCACTTAGTCCTCTCTCACAGTAGGCTCTTAACCTCACACTGTGGCTGAAAGCAGCCAAGGTGATGAGGTCCCAGATCAACGATGTGAGAGAACATGGTTGGCCGCCCGTGGTCTGGTGGCGCTTCGTCAAGCCTCATTATGAAATGACCCTAATAGTATATCCATTATGTATCATTACCTGCATACAGCCACTTCTCATGATCGTCCATTAATTTACCACTCGATGAGGGGAAGTTCTGGCTGGCTAAGCAGCTGAGTGGCCGTTGACTTGAGTTGACTGAAGGTTCATTATTGGTTTAACTGAAAGTCGAACATCATCATAGACGCCTACAGGCTTTTACAACACCAAACCTTACCAACTGTAGTTACACTTGTTCTACCCTCTCCCCTCTCCTTCCTCCACCCAACCACACCATTCCCAAGAGAGAATACCTTGGCCGCCTACGAGCCTGCACGGTATCCAATTGACTGCTCTCATTTAAGTGGTGGCGAGGCAGTGTTGGGGGCGATCAATACTTTCAGGGCTGTGTGGGGCTGTGTGGGGCTGTGTGGGGCTGTGTGGGGCTGTGTGTGGCTGTGTGTGGCTATGTGGGGCTGTGTGGGGCTGTGTGAGGCTGTGTGGGGCTGTGTGGGGCTGTGTGGGGCTGTGTGGGGCTATGTGTGGGGCTGTGTGGGGCTGTGTGGGGCTATGTGGGAGCTTTGGGGATTTAGTGCTGGGAGCAGTCCCGGGCCCCGTTTGGTGCACTCATCATCTGACACACATGGTGGGCTGGTCAGTGCTGAATGTCATGCTGTTAACACTCCTCACACACAGGTCTCCCTTAGCACCGACACTTACTCTCTGCATTTACATGTTGCCCACATTCTTAGCCTAAATTGCACCCATGAGCCCTGGAGCTGCAGTGGTGGCCCATACATTACACACATGCAATCAATGTTGTCCAATCTTTGCTATGTTTCTGAATAGGTTATTAAAGTGTAATTGCTGTGGAGGAAATGGATACTATAACACCTGTCATTTGAGTTTTTACTGTAAGTGACAGGGCAGTGTCTCCATTCCTCATAGTATTCCTTCCCTGTACTGTGCTATTCTCCATGGTGTTGTGGATTCTGATCTGATCAGGTACGTAGGTGCTGAGACAGAAGGTCAACCCCAGTTCTCTGAATTCCTTCACCTCACAAGTCAGCTTAACCAACGGGTCCAACTGTAATACAGAGGAATGAAATACAGCGAGAAGTCTGTCATACTCTTAAGTTGTCATGTTGCTCAAATTCTTCCCAGAAGGATAGAAAGGTCACTCCATAAAAAACCTGGCCTCAAAGCAGTAGTCTGGCGAAATGTGCAGTGAATGACAAGTGCCATGGCAGAAACAACATGGTCGTTTTCCTGTTGGCAGTGGCATTTCCTTTGAACTGTTTACCCTGAGGTAAAGGTACAACTTCTCTGATATCAGAGAACTCCCTTGAGTTGTATGGCTTAGAATATACAGATGTTTGACCTATATTGTCAGAGCAAAACAATCTTGCAGCAACAGGAGTTGAACGTTTATTCTATAATGTTGCTTGATTGGTGGTTAGGCTATTAGCTGGTCAAAAGTAGACTACATGAAAATGCAATACTGTTAGTGTGGGTTTTCAGTGAATATATGTAAATCATAAAGCGGCGCAGGACAATTCTCAGCCACAAAAGATTGATCAAATTGATCCTACATATCCTACATAAGTTCGTTTTTGTCAGGACTATTCTTTTCATTTTAAAAACTATTAGTGGAAAACAAGTTCTGTTGGTTAATGTACTCTGCCATGGACCAATTTGCGCAGATTCATTTTCCTTTCTGTCTGTTAATGTGTTTGACCACTGCTGTTTCCTTCTTACCTCACAGGTTCCAATAGCCATGACCTTTTCCCATCTAAATGCAAATGGGAGGGTCCTACACAAAGTGAAAAACATAGCTGTTTCCCATTTATCTGTACACAATTGTAACCACAAGGCTTTTGTTTTCATGTTGCGAGGAAATGTTTTCTTCTGACTCTATGAATTTAAAGAGGCTTTGAAATTGCACTGGCTGTTCTGGAAACAGTGGGTATTAATATGTGTGTCATCAGAATAATGACAGTCATAATGTATTCTGTTGTTACTGTGAGTGCCGTTAGGTCAATGACCTCTGTCGATAGTACAATACAGTAGATTCAAACTCTCAGGGGAAGAGGAGGGGGAAAAAAGAGTTGATAATGCTCCCTTATTGATTTGAATCATTAATGTGTAGTTAACTTTACCTACTAATAGAATTATACAAACTGCAGCAGTGGAAGAGCACTGGAAGCTTTATTGAATGACAAAGGACAAAGGGATATACTATATAGCATGTCTTGTCATCAGTCCCCTTAGTGGTTAAAATGTTGTTTCTTTATCTTGTTTCATGTGTATTCCAAATGTGTGGTGTGTAAGACCTTGTGGGTGAGGTTAAAATGTGGGCAACTTCTTGCAAATATCGCAGAGTAGCATTTAGTCTAGTTAAATATAGGTGACAGGATAACAACGATTTGTAACTTAACCTGGGGGTCCATAGTGTTATATCTATGGGGTATATGCTAATTTGATGTTGAAATGTTTAGGTTTATACATTTATTAGACTGTCAAACAAGTTGTATAATTCCATATATACAGTAGATGTGGGTTCTTTACAAACAGTTAATATGTTTATAACTCAGCCATAACAAAAACATAATACCAATATTACCAATTCACTCTAATTCATGAATATTGTTTAAATGAACATGTGAAAAAATTCCCCCAGACTCCATATTTACTAAACTGATTATTGTTTTGTACAATACACATGGGATGTGCTTTAATAATTCATTTGTAAACAAAAACATTTGCACAGGAACTGGAACTGCTTGCTTTGAAGCTTTTTAAATGAGTCCTCCATTGTTTGTGCAACAAAGACACAAAGGAATTTTC
The DNA here is from genome assembly GCF_057628025.1 of Oncorhynchus mykiss. Lineage (NCBI taxonomy): Eukaryota > Metazoa > Chordata > Actinopteri > Salmoniformes > Salmonidae > Oncorhynchus > Oncorhynchus mykiss. The sequence continues at coordinate 83,796,657 of NC_143033.1, forward strand.
ATTCATACCACATTGACACATAAAAATACAAGCTTATTAAATGGCAAGGAATATTTGCAACAAAAGTAAACAGTGCTTTTACAGCAGATAGATCATGGGACGCAACAACTTAGCAGCACGTTAGTCTCAGAACCTACGGCAAAAACTGAGCTCTAGCCTCATGTGTGTGGGAAAAGCTTCTTGTGGACACTATCATTGACTGACTGGAAAGTAAAACCGGAGCTCTGCGATGGGGTGGATGTATTTGAGCCAGATAGATGGTTGCTTAGAAACGTGTCTGTAAGATTCCGGTGGTGCAACATCAGTACAACACAGTGTTGCAGCTCCACCATGTCAGAGTCAGGGCCATCAAATGTCATTTTTTCATTGCTCAATTTTTGTTGTTGCTCTGACATAACTACAACAATAAATGACTATAAAACTATCATTGGAGCTTGACAAGGACTATGAAACTATCATTGGAGCTTGACAAGGACTATGAAACTCCATATTGACCTATCACGTTTTCTTTTGGTACTCTGGCCTTAACTTGAACCTCAAAATAAATAACATTTTAGTTGCCATCCTATCAATATCTTAGCTGATACTGGGGCTTGAAACTAGTGTAATAATTGCTCTTAATATTTCAAGTGCATCAATTTCTACTGTGTCTTCATTGCATGTGAACATACAGTATAGTATAGCTAGTCATATAATGATATAAGCATATCATTTACCAAGAAAAATGTTAGCCTCTGTTAGCCTCTGTTGTAATGTTAGCCTCTGTTGCAATGTTAGCCTCTGTTGTAATGACAAATGGCAAAATTAAGTCTTAAATATGGACACACTGCACACGTTGTAACAATATTATACAAGCTCCTAACATTTAAGGTAGTACACCAGTGACAATTTTTGAAATTGTCAATGACCAGCAAATGTATATAACAACATCTCTACAGTAAATGTCTATATACCCATTTCCATGACCCAGGATTTTACGATAATATTTGGACTTTCTTGTTAACTGAAGATATAGTTGAAAAGTAAAAACAACGACAAATCATGTACTTGATGGGTCTGTTACTCTATAAGTATAAGAGGACACAGTGGGAGTCCACAAGGAAGTCTGGATGAATTTGAAAATGTGGAAGACATTTTTCTTTCTCATGTGAAATATTTTGTTCAATTCTAGTTTCTTATGTTTTTTGCTTAAAATAATAATTTCCTTTGCTTCTTTTCAAAGAACATTTTGTTAACTTAAGAATTTCATCCTTGTAAAATGTGGGCCCTACAGATTCTGAGGTATAACACCGAAACTGATTCTGTCCTTCTATAGTGCTGGTAAATCATCAATGATAAAAAAAATGACATAAAAAGCTGGTTACGCATCAACATGTTAGACACAAGACATAAAAACACAAGCGTGATTGTACAATTAAGAACATGAGTATGGGCTTCCACACAATAAGGCATTGCTTTAATGAAAACATCTGGACATAAAAATCACAGTTTTAATCCTTGCTTAGCTAGTGATTATATTGATGTCCTCTTTGTCGATTGTGTCAGGTACGTCAACACACCTGCAACAATGTAACAATTGTAAACACATAACAACAACTATTATTCTTCAACTCTGATGAATGGAGTCAAATATACAATATCAGAATGAAAGCAGCTTTTCCGAACTGAAAACAAAATGGATGTCATCCACTTGGATTATATAGCGAGGGAATGAGTGCAGCAAATGAAGCCATTTGAAAGAAGCATTAGTTAACATGGTCACCTGTGGAGTAGTGTGCCTACAGTCTAAAGCTGCCAATTAACAGTGGCATGAGGTTGATTCAACCCTAGCCATACCCAATCATCCTACAAGCACAGTTACAAAAATATGCACACATACGCACACACATTATTGTACATGTTTGTTAGTATCAAGTATTTGTTGAGGGTTTGGACTAATCTGAAATTGTGATCTTTAATTGTGAAAAGACTGTAGACTCTTGGATAGAAACTCAACAATTCCACTTGTCCAGCTCTTCTCATTTAGTGTATAATTCTGCTAATATAGCCTATTTACAATCATTTATGCAACGGAAATTGCCACTATATCCACTAATAAGCTGATATGTGCTGGCCGTTACCAAAAAACAAGAATAAACCAACAGAGAAAAACCCCCATTAATTGTGCTTTTTAACCCAAAAATCCACTTCATCATTGAAATGGGAACAATTTCGAGAGGCACCTCTTGAAGTTCTAACACCAGATAAGTTCAATAAGAATCTCTAAAGCTATAACAAGGACTGAAAATACAAATAGTAAATATATGTATATATTTATAAAGTTGATCCAGTTCCTTTCCAATTCCCCTTTTTAAAAAATATTGTCTTCTTACGGATAACCTCACATAAAGCATTCCTTATGTGTCAACGTGCAAAGCCCTTATGTTGCCTTATAGATAAAGTACAGATGTCTTTGTGGTTGATTCTAGTTGTGATAATCCAAATCTGAATGAAACTGAGAGCTTGAGCTGAAAGCAAGAAGGGTTAGTTGTTGGCTACTTTGAAAAGAAGACCTATGGTGAGGTTGCACACCTCTGGAAGTATCTGCTGTTTTCATCTGTTGACAGTCTGTTGACACAGGAATCCTTGGCCAGCCACCCTCTCGTTAAACAGTTACCTCGTTCTTACTGGCCGTGCGGTACTGGTTGTTGTGCTGGTGGCCTGGGATGTACTGTAGATGGTCCACCGTGTGTGTCCGTCGCGAGGCAAACTGCTGCCTCTTGTTGGTGGTCGGGTGGTTGACGGTGAGCGTGTTGTATGAGTCGTTGATGGTAGTGGGATGGGAGTGCATCTTTTGCATCTTAGCGTAGCGCTCACTGCGGTCCATGACAGGTGTGGTGGGCACAAAGTTGATGTCTACGTGGGACATGGCCCGCGACATGGCCTTCTCCCGGAAGTTGGAGCGCCGCAGCGACAGCATCTTGTCCGGCGAGAGCAGGGGGTCCTGGGACTGGAGGCGGTCTGCGGAGAGCAGCTGCTCCTCTGAGAGAATGCGGCTGCCGTAGGAAGAGACGCCCATGTTGTAGGCTGAGAGGCCGTAGCCATGGCGTGGGGTCCTCTCTGGGGACAGCACATGGTCCTGGGACATGGCCCTCTGGACACGGTGAGGCCGCTGACGGTGCTGCTGGTGGGGCTCTGTGTTCAGCTTCACCATGTGGGGCGGCTGCAGAATCTGCCGACCTGCCAAGTCTTGGTGTCGCTTCCGCATGTAGTACTCATCTATGTCCTTATCACCTGAGTGGGAAAGGAGGGAGGGGGAGGAAAGAGGGAGAAGGACAGGAGAAACATTACACTCTATATAAAGAATGATTCTATACCTCCTCCTGAGTGGATCAGCTCAGCAGTTCTACTGTGACAACTCCTACCATTCCCCTTTGATTATGATTGCATTTTCTGTCGTTCTGCTTTCATGGGAGAAGGCAGGGGCTCTCTCGCATCACAATAATTCCACTCCTGTTCTGGCGTGGAAAGGACTACACGCCTGCCGCAAGGCAAAACAATCAAACTGTCAGTGGTGCGAGTGTTGCACTGCAGGGTAGCCAGTGGTTTGACTCTGCCAAAAGCAGAGGGGCTCTACAGCGAGTGCCAACACTCTCCTGATGTTAAAGTCATTACATCTGCATGAGGAAAGCGGCGGGCTCCTCTCAAATGACTTTTAAACAGGCTTTTAGACCGGCTTGGCCTGGCAACATCAGATTGATGGCACCCTGAAACTACTGTGACTAACTGTCATCTCTGGGGGTTAGATACCTCAGCGGAAGCTAATTTCCCAAGGCCTCAGGAACACACAGAGGTGGTCTAAAAATGTCGGGACAAGACCGTGCTTGACTAAGATTTGAATGATAAGGATTTTGTTTTGGTATGGATATGTAAACCCTCCTCCTTAGATAGATGCTACGCCTGGATAGAGAAGATCACCTTTCTTTCTCTCCATAAGGGATTTATTTTCCCCAGCATGCATCACTAATGAAGAAGACCTGGGTTAGGCTTCTGGCAATTGCGTTTTGTCTTTTTCTCAAGGGGTCCTTTTAGGTGTGACATTATGGTAAGAAATGTCAACAACACTGACCCAGAGGCTATAGCTTGCCCACAATAGACAGGACATGTCCCTTAGCTTCATTTAAGTTCCTCTTCGTTGCCAAGAGTTATAAGGATTAGGGTTCAGTTTATCCTAAGCCTATAGATCACAGATTTAGAATTGACATCATTGCATTGAAAATACTATGCCATGTTGAAATAGGGGTTGATTTCATGTTGTACTCAGAGACATTTCCACCAACTCTCCTCGGATGCTTTAGTTTTGACATTTCAAGTTTGGAATCAATTTAAATTTGACATTTTAACTGCTGTTAAAAATGTTAGGCCTTTCGTAAATAATTCACATAGGTCATTAGGCAACATTATTAGTATGAAAGATGCAACTTTGCAACCTCGTGTGTTTTGTGTCCATGCTCATGATGTTACAAAGAACAAATGTATGTCCTTCCTTTTTACTTTTATGTTCAAGAAATAGATGCTGGATTAATTTCCTTGCTGCTTTGAATAAGACGTTGCACTTTAACATGCATTCGATTTTGAGAGGGCACGGGGTCTCGAAGGTGAGGTGAAACCACAAACCTGCTAGCTGTGGCTAACTGACTAGGTATCCCCTTTCCCTTTCCTTACCCTTAATTAAACTGAAGTCTCCCCTCTCCCAGATTAAATTCAATATGGTGAGTATATTCATCTGTGGCAGCTATTGATCCCAATACGCCATCATCCGGCCCAGACGGAGCAGTAATCACATAATGCACATACACTTGTAGAAAAACTTGTGAAACATAAATGATAAAGGGATCTTTAGAGGGGATTAAGACAAGACGTGGTAAGAGAAAGGAGCCCACAATAATATCATTTAGCTTTTTGCTTGGCATGAGGATAAAAGGGACTGTTGTTCTGACGAGTGTTCTAATGCCTTTTAAGTTGATTACAGAAAGAAGGAGAAGACCGAGCCAAATAAGATTGCTGCTGCCTCCTCCCTTCCCCTCCACCCACTAGCTCCTTGGAGGGTCTGAGCAGGTTATTTTAGAGTAGTGTCCTCCATCTCCATCCCCGGCTCCCTCCAGTCGGATAGGGGAGAACGAAGGAGGAGGAGGAGGAAGAGGAGGAATCACACACAGACTACAGCATGTGCATTTAGAATCACAAATGAACCATATTAATTAGATTTTCATCATCATCTCTCGAAATGGTTTCATTAAAAAAGCATTATATACGTTTTTGGCATTTTTCCAAAGCCTCTCTCCTTGCACAAAGCCACAGCATCTATCAGAGGTATGAGGGACCTCTCCTCTCAGAAGAGCTGTCGCTGTACTGTAGGTAGGTAGAGAACTGAAATATTCACTTCTCTGACAAATACTTTAGGGTTTATGGGTCCCAGCTCAAACTGTTTTTCATTTAATTGGATTCCTCCCTGTGATTTCAGTGTGTTTACAACGCCCTATGATATTAAGTGAAGACCCCTTGGTTTGATAAGGGAGAGACACAATCTACGATCTAAAGGCATGTAAACATACTATGAAGGGAGTTTAAATTGGTGCATAACATTGTCATGGCTGTCCTGACCAGGTCAGGTTACAGGAGACCCCAACCCTACAGATTATCTCTCAAACCCAACAGAGGAGGAGAGATCTAGGGGTCTGAAGATGTGGGGGGTTTTATGACCCCTCACGCCCCTGGTAAATCTCAGGCCACAGACAAATTCCTTTGTCCTGTTACTATGGAGAACCAGCCTCAGAACATTAAACATGAAATAAAGGGACTTTGGAACAATGGTTTCCATCAGCCACAATGGTGATCATGACGATAGATGGAATATGAAAATGTATGTCATTTTTGTTTTGTTATTAAAGGTTCATAGATGACGTTATTACGAAAACGTTGTAATGTGAAGAGTTTTCCTAGTATATGTTTGATGTTTATACATTGTATGTTGAATGGAAAATATCCAAATCAAAGGGAATGTTTTGGTAAAGATGAAATGTTAAGTTAGTTGTCTAAAATTGGATTTGAATAAAATCTAGACCTTGCCTCATTAACGCCCAGAGAATTGCCTTAAACGCGGTTACGCTCACTTCTGACTAAAGGGTATCAAACCTGTGAGTATAGAACTTACAGGAAGACTACATGATCCAAGCTGCAGCAAGGTCTAAAAAGTAAACGAACCCAGAACGCAACGCAAGTTTGAAGACAAAGAAATCCTTTTCTACCCAAGCTACGGATGAGTAGCTGTGTCTAAGCGGGTGAATTCAAGTCGAACCACCTAGCCTCCATCTCCCATCGAATCGTGGTATCTAAAGGGTTTCATTCCTATGCTGTGAGCTCTGAGCTACAGAGCTGTCTGTCCTCAGAAGACCCCTTCCAGAGCAAAGGGTGCGGGAACAGACTCCTAAGCCAAAAGGACACTGACATCGGGAGGACGATCAGGGAGGTGCGCCGGAGTAGTGCGTCATCGAACATGTGTTTTGTCTATGTGTATCTTTTATCATAATTTTATCTTTTTAGTAAGTAAATATTCAACTAAGATTGGTGTGGTACGAACTCATTGGTGAGACCAGAGTCCGTGCAGATTCACAGGCTAATCGACATTCAGAACGAGATTGGTAGAGGCAACTGGTTAATTAGCGGCTGTTGTAAAATCGATATTCTGATATTCTTTATAATTTGGGAAATAGAAACTCAATAAAAACGAGTTTTTCCATGGTGCCCCAGGTTAATGAGTTAATCATTGCTTGATTCAGTTAATCACGCAATTAGAAACTTTAATCATTCGATGAACAACAGTCGTCACATTAACTAATACAACATGTATGAGATTTTTCATTTTTTCATCAAGGTTATGAAATCCTTGGATTATTTTACGGTCTTATATCTACCCACTGGGCACAGACATCAATTCAATGTCTATTCCCCGTTGGTTCAATGTAATTACATTGAATTGAGGAGGAATCAATGTTGATTCAGCCAGTGTGTGCCTAGTGAGTAATGTTTCTATTGAGCAGTACTAGATGAAGAAGCATCTACTCTACTCAGCATTGCTGAGTATAGACAATTCAGATGTTATCAATGTTGTCCACATCAAAGGTTTCGTCACATTGATTCTCTGTGTCGACACTGAGCACAAGCCTGCACTAGAATACCACACCCTACTTATTTTAATACAGCACTATTGAACATTCGAGCAGGAAGGAACTAATGCTTTTGCATGACACATGACACATGCAACGCAACCAACCATAGGATACTAGAGGAGGAGCATGCTGTAGAGCATGCAGCTGTCATAGGGGATATGGAGAATGGTGAAAGTCAAGACATCATGCAGAGGAAGTATAATGATAATAATCGGGCTGACCCAGATCTCATCTCAGAGATATTAGTCCCATCTTGTTGGCGTCTATACTCATGTGGGTATGGAGAAATGGCTGTTAATATGTCATTACCAGACATTAGCTACATGACACGGGGCACAGATGGAGCCAAATTACACGACAATTAGATGTCAGTCAATGGGTCGGTAGATGGGGACAATGGGGCTGAATCCAGTGACTTTAACATGTGCTTGTGCACTTCAAGAAACCCATCTCCCACACAGAGATGTCTTCCTCTGGATTCAGCTCATAACCCCAATGACTTTGTGCTCATGACTTATGTTTGCATCCCTGTAATAGGCATCCATACAGGGTTACTATTGCATCACAGTACTTGAATGCAATGTGGTCTTCAACACAATGTGTTAAGATCAACCTTTTCTCCCCCCTGTGGACTGGCGGGGTCCAGGCAGGAGATCAAACAAACATGATGGTGTATGTAATGAAAGACCACCTACTTAATTTGTGGAGAGAGGAGTATTTACTTAAGTCAGCTTTGCTCATTGCCGCCAGTTCGTAGTTGGGAGGCAGGTGGGTGAGGTTCTGGAAGGAGCGTGAGAAGGACATGTCCAGGTCGTATGGCTCTGTCTGCGAGGTTAGAATGTTGTTCATGCGCTGGGGCTTCTCTGCAGGGGAGACAGGAGAGATTGACGCAGTGCAATCAGGCTACAATCAGACAGCCGACAGTCTGGAGGATGCCACAGAGAGGGGCGCGTACACAGGGGGTCTTCACTGGAGGAGACAGGGGGATACAGAGTGTGGGTGTGAGGACGGTGTGTGGGTGCGGTAGGGGTATGTGGGTGAGGATAGATGAAGTGGGGACTGTTATGTTCGACTCTTCTAACCGGGATTTAACATGATTTGTTGTGGGGGTTTTTAAATGTTATTTCAGAGTGCAATTCTGGTGTGCTAGGATTAGTTGCGACTGCAAGTGCACTCGCCACGCTAGCTGTCACTAGTATGCGTGGCACCATTGCGGGTGGCTATGCTGCCTGCCTGCTGTGGCCATGGTTATGTGGGACAAGTGGTCGTGGCGCAGGCAGCTGGAGCGTTAGCAGCTTTAGGGTGGGGTGGGTCGTTGCCAGTCCTCTGAGGTGCTGGTCAGCGGTGGCAGGTTTAAAAATAGGGCTGGGTGATTACTGTGATAGAGAGGACAGGGACACACAACACCAAGGACCATGTGGAACAGAAGTGAGGCATTCTGTGAGAGACAGAGACAGAGTGAAAGAGAGTGTGAGTGTGAGCAAGAAAAGATGGAAGGGAGTAGAATGTGTATTTTGTGTAACAAAGGTCCGGTTCTGAAGCGTTACCACAGATCTTAATGATTTTCTACCATTGCAAACACTATGTGGCAGCTAACCCAACAAAGAGAGATACTGGAGAGAGAGAGAAAGAGAGCAGAGCAGAGTGAGAAGGTAAGTGAGAGTTTGGTGTCAACTTTGGTTCATTCAGTCTGAACAAAAAGGAAGAGTGAACCTCCGCCTTGACCCCAGCGATATACAAGACGTCACTGTCACCAACTGTCACAACAAGAGGTCGACTTATACAGTACGTAAAAGAGAAAGGGAATACACATGTACAGCAGGTGTATATGCGTATTACTTACCATGTCTCATTTGTCTGTGGGCTACATAACAAATCCAAGTAAGAGAAAATGGATCAGTACAATAACAAACATTATTCATAGTATGTATTAATAACCAAACCAATGTGTCTGACATTTTCTGTTTCAAATTAGTTGTTGAAAGTCTATGTTATTTATAATAATCGTACTAGTCAAATAAAGTAAATAATAAATCAGATTCCTATGTATTGTGACCATTCTCAAAAGTAGTTATTCATAATCAGCTCTGGTTTGATCCACCTTGAAAGCTATCCTTTGGTGTCTGTGTTGGAGAGATCTATCTACTTATGGGTACTTTCAAAAGTCCCTTTGCCTTTGAAAATGTTGGCCTCAAAACATGCAATTGGAAAACTATCCTGCCATGAGGTTGGAGTCCACAGCTCCACTGATGTTGAAACAGACAGTGTAGCATGGTGTAGCGTTTCAGTGCATTGTGCAATGATGCACAAATATATTTTCTTTCTGAACTCATGGTGTTTCACTGCAGTGTTAGAGCTGTGACCACTCAATAATTTCATGCTAAAAAGCATCTCTCTCTTCATAGAAAATCTCATTTAGGAAACTAGATAAGGCACAATATAAGTAATTGAAGTTTTTCAATAACTTGAGTAAGCCGTACAGATGCCATTATAATTCATTTTCCACAAGACCCCGTTTCATTTGCTATCCAAGCTATTCATTTCCCGTGAAAAAAAAAATGTTTTGTCCTCGCTTGAATTCTAAAAAAGCATATTTTGACTTATTTCGAATTTAGTCAAAGTTCATGTGTCGTACTGGAGCTGATAAAACCATGCATTCAGGAAATCAATATGACTTAATCCTCCCTCAACTTTATTGGGGTAAATGAAGACATATTTGTAGCATACCCAAGAGCCACTGTGTGTTGTGTGGCAGTATAATCTCACACTTAAAAGGGCATGGTTAGTATCCATAATGTACTTTCCATCTACCATATATCTCGACAGACGGTTAGTTACTATCAAAATTTTTCTATTACTCATTGGAAAGAGTGAAATGTTACCAACCAACCACAGTCATGTTATATATACTGTACTTATGTGAACATGCAAACCTTAAATATCCTTACCAATTTTAGGTGTGTGGGCCTGGGTAAGATCCAGGTGACTATGTTGATAATCATGTTGGTGGCTGCCTATTGGGAAAACAATGAAAAGGTTAGGTTTGGAAATCAAATTAAACATTACCATAGATTCACATTATGTGCATTTCATGTCAAATAAATGGCTGTTAATACATGACAATATGATCAACTTTTCCCTAATTTTTGTGATCATTGACTCTTGTAATGCAGGCTGACTGGACACCACTGTGAATGATCACATAAACCTATGTCCCATTGACAGACATGTTAGTAAAATGTCTTTGCGTTACTAAATTCAAAGTGGGAGATCTGTCCAGAGATAGCAGTGGTGTGCTTTGATATCTGACTGATGATTAAAGTGGATTTTGTGCATCTTTACTCTACTACACAGTCACATTTTAAGGCAGGCATTTTGTGCTATTCCCTTTTGAGCAACGAAGAATGAGGTAAGACAGATTTCATCAGAATCGTCAACTTCCTGACATCTGTGGGACTGAATGTCATGTGACAGAGTGAATATGTTCCCTTTATTCAATGAGGTCTATTTGGTCAATGTAGAGCACAGTTTCTCCTCTACTACAGCAGCAGATGCAGGACACTGTACCTTATTTGCATTTCAACAAATTCATTGATCATCCCATTAGAACCCTAAACACAAAAGAAACTCAAATAAAATGTGAACTCTTTTGAATGTTTAACGTGAAGTGACAGGAGAGCATCTCCGTGGCGTTAGAAAAACAGGTGCTTTCTTTCCGTCACTGTGACTTGCTAATGGAGAGTTGTGACAGTTACAAAAAAGATGTGTGGCAACACAAGCCTTCATTTCGTCTGCTGGTTTCGGATAAGTAGCTGGAACTGCGCATAACATACATTTTGCAGGGAAAATTGCCTCCTGTTGGAGAGATTTATGTCAAAGCAATCAGCACAGTAGGGTCAAGTACCTTGTTAAACTGGATTTTACCACAGTTCTGAAGGAATAGCTTTTTAGAAACAATACAACGGAGTAGAACAACAACCAATAGACAACATCATCCAATTAAATGGCAATGTACCGGTATTCCAAATCCCAATATCCTTTACGAACATACAACAAGATTTGTGCCCAATCTCCCTTCACACTATAGCTGTATTGCCCTGTTCAATCACCCTGTTTGATCAAGGGACCAATTACACGATCTTCAGATGGCTGAGCTAAACTAACCTGCTTTGAGCTTGCCAGGGAAAACGTTTTACACTGAAAAGAAGAGATTCCCTGCTATCTACAAACTGTCTAACAATCAGGCCGTCCCAAAAAAAAACGTGTTGGAATACTTCAGGTTTCTAAACGTTGTTCAAAAACTGATGGAGTGACTGCCCCTATATCTGCCTTCCTGTTGTATTGGCTTTCTTTTGGCTTTTCATAAACGTTGGTAACATTCCGCTTTTCTCATACAGTATGTGCATCCATTTTGTATTGAATCACCATTGATTATCTTCTCAGAGTGGACCTCCTACAGTTGCACGCCTTAAAAAGTTAAGCAAATGTGAACAACCGCAGATGATGTTGTTTGCTGAAGAACACCCACATCCTGTCTGTTGTGTGTAAGGAGGTGGGAAGATGTCATGCCCCAGGACTCCCATATCCACCCACCACTATGTAAATGCATCAACTCATGAATCAGATGTACAGTAGAAAAGTCACACGACTCTCAGAAATTCAGAGGTGTCCAGTCATTTCATTCCAGTCTGTAACATGTCCAGAAACAGGTACAGGAATGTTTGGATGAACAGCTGTACTGCCTGCAGGGCTCTGAATCATAAAAATAACAATGAATAGAACAGGCTTGGAACCTCTAAATCTGGTATGTTTACTGGTAAACTCCTGGGTACACTCGCAAAGACCTCCATGCCCAACCCATATTGCCGTTGTTGGCTTGAATGGGAAACCCATTCTATTCATTCTTCTTTCTATGCTCTGGAGCCTGTCAGTGGAGGGGCTTTGTGAGAATTTGAAATAATGAATGCCATATAACAGTATTGTTGGAGTTATACACATCTGCACTTCAGGTGTAGTTTATCTACTCTAAAAGAGCTAATTTGGAATGGTTTTGGTGTGAAAGTCTTCATTCAGACGTGACAGATCAATGCTTTACTTGATACCAATAATTATTCGCATTTTACCCATTATGAGTCCACATTGTACTTTGTCAATACCCTCAAACCGATATCTCTGGTTATTATAATGAATACACTTTGTTATTACATAGGAACTACATACATACTACATATCTAATGGTTTAACATCACCTCAACATGTCAAACATGCTTGGTTGAACATAATGCAGGCATTTTGGGCACCACTGAGTGAAACCCGTCTAGGTTCCAGCAGCTGGACAAGACAGGGGGGATCCCACTGTTACCCAGATCCATTCTGAAAGCCTCACTCTGCCTCTGTCAGTGAAACCTGATGGACTGCCTGTAACGATGAGAGCCCACGCTGTGTCATTACCCTGGCCGTGTGTAAAGTGCCATGTGGGCCCTGCAGGGTGGCTGGCTGGGGCTGAGGCTCACCTCAACTCATCTCTCCTCCTTACACCCTGCGGTGGTAGAGGGAGGGACAGGAGCCTGCTGGGGCAGATGCACTGCAAGAACCTACCATCAACGCAGACAGGTTCTGCATGAATATGGGCTTTGTATCGATATGCGCTGAGACCAGAGGTTCTATTGTGCACAATGCAGGATGTTTTTGGGGTGTGATTATGGTTTGCAGGTGCTGCTTTGTTTCAGCGTACAGCAGTGTAGTTGTTGCTAAAGTTCATAATACATGAATATCCCAGCTCTTCACACATTCAGAAGAAATCCGGGACTTCTAATTGTTAAGTTCAAGATGACTAACTGAATCCCTGTGCTTCAAAGAAAGAATATTAGTCACTCTACAGACAAAACAACAATAAAGCTCGGAAGAGAAGACAAAACAATACTGTGAGAGTAAACCTCACGTCATGTGGCACACGTCACGAGGCACAATGAAAGATGACACTTTGAACAGGTTCCAAGGCATGTCTGGATACATCACTGTTGCTTTAAGAAACACTGAGCCACATGAGCTTGAACTAATGCTGGTCTATAACTGTATCTGCCCTACATTGACAAATCTTTAGGGGGTCGGGACATTTTTCATCAAGCTCATCTGCCAATGCCATCACAACATCTGTTAGTTTTCTGCGTCACATACTGCAAAGAGATCCCAGTGATACAACAATTGCATAGTATAAAAAAGTAACAACCATATTGGGAGAGACATAAAAACCAACAGTTGCATGACATAAACCAAAAACATGTTGCAACTTTACCAAACCTCCTCCGGTGGCCTGAAGTTTGTTGATCTCGTGACTTGCCAACAAGGATAAGCACAGATTTATCTGATGTCTCCTTCAATTTGAAAGAAGTAACATCATTCAAAGCTGCCTTTATCCCTGCCTTAGCATCTTATCATCTTCTTGAAGGATCCACGTTGAATGGAACAGCGACACCTGGAATCATGTAGGAGTCATAGGAGAGAAGCATACAGTATCCACTTGCAAAAACAGCACTCCATAGATTGGATATGTAACTAAAAAAAATATTTTTAAAAACATTTAAAAACTACAATTATAATGGCTATACAGAGTCATATGATATTAATTGATGGGATTGGATCAGTTCTAATGGAAAGGCTATTTTCAAACTCTGAAAAGAAATGCATGAAGCTCAAAGACACAGAATTTGCTATTGAGCTCTACGTATTAAGTGGTAATCCAGAACCGACCAATTGTTTTGCATACAGGAACATTTCTCCCATAACCTTCCCCAGATAAGATTTGAGGATCAGACTAATATCAGCCTTTTGCACACACTCTCTATGGCTGTTTCTATTACTAACAGATGTCTATACTAAAGAGCTGTAAGGGGTGCGAACTGGCGGCAGAGAAGTCAGACGCAGGAGAGAAATAACTGTGTTTCCAACGGTGCAGTTTATTAACAAAACCCACCGGAAAACAGAATAATAAAATAAATGGGTACATAACCCAACGCACACCAGGACAGACGTGCACAATAAACAACCACCGACAAGGACATGAGGGGGAACAGAGGTGTTACGCTCCTCGTTTGAATGAGGAGACCAAGGTGCAGCGTGGTAGGCGAACATCTTACTTTTATTAAAATGAACACCGAAAAAACAACAAAATACAAAACGCACGTAAAGTGCTGCAGGCTACACAGCAACTATACAAAATCAAGATCCCACAAACTAAGGTGGGAAAAAGGCTGCCTAAGTATGATCCTCAATCAGAGACAACGATAGACAGCTGCCTCTGATTGGGAACCATACCAGGCCAAACAAAGAAATAGGAAAACTAGATTGCCCACCCTAGTCACACCCTGGCCTAACCAAAATAGAGAATTAAAAGGATCTCTAAGGTCAGGGCGTGACAAGAGGGTTAAATACACAACGTGTAATTGATGGGATTGGAACCAGGTGTGATGGAAGACAGGACAAAACCAAAGGAAAATGAAAAGAGTATCAGCGATGGCTAGAAGGTTGGTGACTTCGAACGCCGCCCGAACAAGGAGAGGGACCAACTTCGGCGGAAGTCGTGACAAGAGCTCTCATATTCATTGAATAAGCCATATTCATGAATGCTCAACAACCGAATTAATTTAATTTTCAGTGACGCTAATTAAAAATAAAAGGAGTCCGTTTTTCATGGAAGAGATGCAAAAATCCTACCGAATGCAAATGATCAATTCATTTCCATTTTAATTTCCCTTTCTTTTTTTTTTTTTTTTAATAATTACTTTCTATGTTTTCCCGCAATTATATTTGTATTTTCAGCATAAGGCAATTGTGACAAGCCGAATTTAGCTCGGATAATTTGTTTTCACCCACATTTTGAAGATACAAAGTCCATTGTGTAGCTAAGGTAGGCCGGTCAACAAACTTGAGCGTGAGTATTGAGATCTCTGAGCACCTCTACTGCAGCTTTGTGCTGTGAGGTCCATCTATTACAATGACAGATCAGTGTGTGGCTCTGAATCTCTCTGTCAATCCTCCCTTCCCTCAGAGAGGCCAATGACAGCGGGTTGAGAGTGCTGGTCTAGCGTTCCACATGACGTCGTCCCATTATGGGCCCCCGGGAATGAGGCTCTTTGATCCATTTCCATCGATTCTGTATCGCCTTCCCTATCACCTCCTGACTGTCTTAGGCTGAGGTGAATCATGCTCTGGTGGCATACTGCTTCCAGTCAACTGGAGGCTAAAGCCTTCCTCTCCCCTTCAGCCTGACCTTGTGATTCATGTACAGGAAATCCCATCTAACACTGAGCCCTGGACTGGAGGGAATCACATCTAACACCGAGCCCTGGACTGGAAGGAATCACATCTAACACTGAGCCCTGGACTGGAGGGAATCACATCTAACACTGAGCCCTGGACTCGAGGGAATCACATCTAACACTGAACCCTGGACTGGAGGGAATCACATCTAACACCGAACCCTGGACTGGAGGGAATCACATCTAACACCGAGCCCTGGACTGGAGGGAATCACATCTAACACCGAGCCCTGGACTGGAGGGAATCACATCTAACACCGTGCCCTGGACTGGAGGGAATCACATCTAACACCGAGCCCTGGACTGGAGGGAATCACATCTAACACTGAGCCCTGGACTGGAGAGAATCACATCTAACACTGAGCCCTGGACTGGAAGGAATCACATCTAACACCGAGCCCTGGACTGGAGGGAATCACATCTAACACCGAGCCCTGGACTGGAGGGAATCACATCTAACACCGAGCCCTGGACTGGAGGGAATCACATCTAACACTGAGCCCTGGACTGGAGGGAATCACATCTAACACCGAGCCCTGGACTGGAGGGAATCACATCTAACACTGAGCCCTGGACTGGAGGGAATCACATCTAACACCGAGCCCTGGACTGGAGGGAATCACATCTAACATCGAACCCTGGACTGGAGGGAATCACATCTAACACCGAGCCCTGGACTGGAAGGAATCACATCTAACACTGAGCCCTGGACTGGAGGGAATCACATCTAACACTGAGCCCTGGACTGGAGGAAATCACATCTAACACTGAACCCTGGACTGGAGGGTATCACATCCTTCACTGAGCCCTGGACTGGAGGGAATCACATCTAACACCGAGCCCTGGACTGGAGGGAATCACATCTAACACCAAGCCCTGGACTGGAGGGAATCACATCTAACACCGAGCCCTGGACTGGAAGGAATCACATCTAACACCGAACCCTGGACTGGAGGGAATCACATCTAACGCTGATCACTGGACTGGAGGGAATCACATCTAACACTGAGCCCTGGACTGGAGGGAATCACATCTAACGCTGATCATTGGACTGGAGGGAATCACATCTGACACTGAGCCCTGGACAGATTAGCTTTTAAACTGCACTTTCAGAGCAATGTGGAGGTTTTAGCCCCCTTAGTAAAAATAGTCTTCACTCACCTTGACACGCCACAATAAAGGATGGTGATATGCCAGCAATGCCCAACCGTTTGACAATTACTTATAGAAACTCTTAGCAGGAAGCTTTGTGTTATTGTACTACTTTTTCAGGGAGTGAAAGATGACTTGGCTCAGTATCCCTTTGTTTATCAGTCGCTTCATCTCGCTTTTTTTTTTATCCCAGCCTTCCAGATGATGGCTGGCCTCTTTTCCTACCCAACCCAATTTCTTACCCAGCCCTCCTGCGAGTAACCAATCCTGCAACAATCAATCCACAAGATGAGTACACGAGGTGATTGTATCTATTTACATAATGACTGTTGATAGATACTAGTCCTACAGAGTTCAGCTTGTTTATCGTGGCCAAGTATCTGCATGAATTGTTTGCTGTTCATCTTGTTATCCCATCTTCAAAATATTTACCTCGTATCTCCCATCTAAAGTTTGCTAATGAAATAATCGCTCACAGCCCGCAAACATTTGGGGACGCTGATGACGCTAATTAATAGTCGTTGGACACAGTGAGGCGCTATGTGTGACGTGTTGCACTGGATGACATTCGTCTCCTAGCATTTATTAAGACACTTGTGATTAATGGTGTGCTGTCCTCTGATAGAGTGAGAGCCAGAGCTGCAGCCCCAGACTTCGAGTGATGGAGAGAAGGCCACACTTGAGCGCCGCTCGAGAATATATGGACCACATTGATTAGTCGCCTTTCCATGTGCCTTCGCCCATAATGATGAGCGCACTTCTACGTATCTCAGAATACCGGTGTCTGCAATCTGCACTCCAGCGCAGTTCTGCCCATATTAATTACAGATCCTGCACACTGGCAGGATTGGAGAGGCTTCTTTGGAAAGTGTTGGGTCTCCCATTAATTAGCATACTAGGGAAATAATTGACGCCATATGCCTGTCCCCCATGCTACCGTAGCGGGTGGTGGCACAATGCGCCGCAGCTCGTCTGGCATTCCACATCCCATGGTGAGGGTTGTGTCACCCTTCTATCCCCATGCTTTCTAAATGTACAACCACAGAAATTTGGCATCAATAAGCACTTATTAGTGTGCACACATCAAGGTGATAACTATCGGCTACTGTCGGCTCGTAGAGGCGGCTCATTAATTGACTTGTTTGGTGGAGGAGTGTTTGTTTGGGTGTTCAGTGTTCTACCCAGTAACCCCTTCTCTGATTCTGTGTTGAGGAGTGACAACTAATTAAATAACAGCGGAGTAGCTCTGAGAAACACAGGCCTGGTAACTGTTCAAATATCTAACCACTCCTCTCCTCATAACAGTTATTTTAATCACCTTTTCCCCTTACCACTGGGGAGGCAGAGAGACAGAAAGGGAGAATCTGTTTCTCAAAATATGGTATTGATGAGATGGAAGTGATTGAACCAGTGGCTGATTATATTTGAGGGAGAAACATTGATAGATGGCACTGGGAGATATTGATCGAACATAGATAAATGCAGTGATGTTTTTAGGGGCTTTCACACCAGACTGGTAGGATACGGGCAGATTCCATCCACATAGTTCCTTATCATGGAACATTGTCCTTTTTGTTTTCATAGTTTAGACATCAGTCTAAAATCTAACTAGTATAACATCAGAGAAGATGGTACGTCAAGAAGCAAGTGAAGTATTAGAAGACATTGAACATGTGATGGAGGTCAGGGAAGAGAGGTGAGGTTCTTAGGTTGAGGCTTATCTAAATGTATGCATGTTGAAGCCGAGATGTTGATGGACAGACAATATTTCCAAGGGAAACAGGAAAAGACAGGTCCTGCCAGATTGAGGGTGAGTCAAGGGAGGGGGAGGTAAAAAATATTAGCTTTCATGAAATGGGAGAGCATATCATGAGAACACTTTTATTCTGAAATGTGAAAGGTTCAATCAGAGAAGCTGAGATGAGAAAAGGGACAAGAGGAAATGAGGGAGATGAGGGATAGGAGAGAGAGAGAGAGAGAGGCCAGAGAAATTATGAGAAGGAGGGTAGAGTGCATGAAAGAGACTGATGTGGGTGGACGGCTGTGTATTGCATCAGAGGAGAGTTTGACAAGATCAGAGAGGAGAGAGGTTTATTTTAAATTTTTTTTAAATTTTTATTTCACCTTTATTTAACCAGGTAGGCTAGTTGAGAACAAGTTCTCATTTGCAACTGCGACCTGGCCAAGATAAAGCATAGCAGTGTGAACAGACAACAACACAGAGTTACACATGGAGTAAACAATAAACAAGTCAATAACATAGTAGAAAAAAAATCTATATACATTGTGTGCAAAAGGCATGAGGAGGTAGGCAATAAATAGGCCATAGGAGTGAATAATTACAATTTAGCAGATTAACACTGGAGTGATAAATGATCAGATGAACATGTGCAGGTAGAGATACTGGTGTGCAAAAGAGCAGAAAAGTAAATAAAATAAAAACAGTATGAGGATGAGGTAGGTAAATTGGGTGGGCTATATACCGATGGACTATGTACAGCTGCAGCGATCGGTTAGCTGCTCAAATAGCAGATGTTTAAAGTTGGTGAGGGAGATAAAAGTCTCCAACTTCAGAGATTTTTGCAGTTCGTTCCAGTTGCAGGCAGCAGAGAACTGGAAGGAAAGGCGGCCAAACAAGGTTTTACGTTGCATAGACTTGTAGATGACCTGGAGCCAGTGGGTCTGGCGACGAACGTGTAGCGAGGGCCAGCCGACTAGAGCAAACAGCTCGCAGTGGTGGGTGGTATAAGGTGCTTTAGTAACAAAACAGATGGCACTGTGATAAACTGCATACAGTTTGCTGAGTAGAGTATTGGAAGCTATTTTGTAGATGACATCGCCGAAGTTGAGGATCGGTAGGATAGTCCGTTTTACTAGGGTAGGTTTTGCGGCGTGAGTGAAGGAGGCTTTGTTGCGAAATAGAAAGCCGACTAGATTTGATTTTGGATTGAAGATGTTTGATATGAGTCTGGAAGGAGAGTTTGCAGTCTAGCCAGACACCTAGGTACTTATAGATGTCCACATATTCTAGGTCGGAACCATCCAGGGTGGTGATGCTAGTCGGGCGTGCGGGTGCAGGCAGCGAACGGTTGAAAAGCATGCATTTGGTTTTACTAGCGTTTAAGAGCAGTTGGAGGCCACGGAAGGAGTGTTGTATGGCATTGAAGCTCGTTTGGAGGTTAGATAGCACAGTGTCCAAGGAAGGGCCAGAAGTATACAGAAAGGTGTCGTCTGCGTAGTGGTGGATCAGGGAATCGCCCGCAGCAAGAGCAACATCATTGATATATACAGAGAAGAGAGTCGGCCCGAGAATTGAACCCTGTGGTACCCCCATAGAGACTGCCAGAGGACCGGACAACATGCCCTCCGATTTGACACACTGAACTCTGTCTGCAAAGTAGTTGGTGAACCAGGCAAGGCAGTCATTAGAAAAACCGAGGCTACTGAGTCTGCCGATAAGAATATGGTGATTGACAGATTCGAAAGCCTTGACCAGGTCGATGAAGACGGCTACACAGTACTGTCTTTTATCGATGGCGGTTATGATATCGTTTAGTACCTTGAGCGTGGCTGAGGTGCACCCGTGACCGGCTCGGAAACCGGATTGCACAGCGGAGAAGGTACGGTGGGATTCGAGATGGTCAGTGATCTGTTTGTTGACTTGGCTTTTGAAGACCTTAGATAGGCAGGGCAGGATGGATATATGTCTGTAACAGTTTGGGTCCAGGGTGTCTCCCCCTTTGAAGAGGGGGATGACCGCGGCAGCTTTCCAATCCTTGGGGATCTCAGATGATACGAAGAGGTTGAACAGGCTGGTAATAGGGGTTGCGACAATGGCGGCGGACAGTTTGAGAAATAGAGGGTCCAGAATGTCAAGCCCAGCTGATTTGTATGGGTCCAGGTTTTGCAGCTCTTTCAGAACATCTGCTATCTGGATTTGGGTAAAGGAGAAGCTGGGGAGGCGTGGGCGAGTAGCTGCGGGGGGGGGGGCGGAGCTGTTGGCCGAGGTTGGAGTAGCCAGGAGGAAGGCATGGCCAGCCGTTGAGAAATGCTTGTTGAAGTTTTCGATTATCACGGATTTATCGGTGGTGACCGTGTTACCTAGCCTCAGTGCAGTGGGCAGCTGGGAGGAGGTGCTCTTGCTCTCCATGGACTTTACAGTGTTCCATAACTTTTTGGAGTTAGAGCTACAGGATGCAAATTTCTGCTTGAAAAAGCTGGCCTTTGCTTTCCTGACTGACTGCGTGTATTGGTTCCTGACTTCCCTGAACAGTTGCATATCGCGGGGACTATTCGATGCTATTGCAGTCCGCCACAGGATGTTTTTGTGCTGGTCGAGGGCAGTCAGGTCTGGAGTGAACCATGGGCTAAATCTGTTCTTAGTTCTGCATTTTTTGAACGGAGCATGCTTGTCTAAGATGGTGAGGAAGTTACTTTTAAAGAATGACCAGACATCCTCAACTGACGGGATGAGGTCAATATCCTTCCAGGATACCCGGGCCAGGTCGATTAGAAAGGCCTGCTCGCAGAAGTGTTTTAGGGAGCGTTTGACTGTGATGAGGGGTGGTCGTTTGACCGCGGACCCGTAGCGGATACAGACAATGAGGCAGTGATCGCTGAGATAGTGATTGAAGACAGCAGAGGTGTATTTGGACGGCAAGTTGGTCAGGATAATGTCAATTAGGGTGACCGTGTTTACGGATTTAGGGTTGTACCTGGTGGGTTCCTTGGTGATTTGTGTGAGATTGAGGGCATCTAGCTTAGATTGTAGGACTGCCGGGGTGTTAAGCATATCCCAGTTTAGGTCACCTAACTGAACAAACTCTGAAGCTAGATGGGGGGCGATCAATTCACAGATGGTGTCCAGGGCGCAGCTGGGAGCTGAGAAGGGTTGGTAGCAGGCGGCAACAGTGAGAGACTTATTTCTGGAGAGATTCATTTTTTTAATTAGAAGTTCAAACTGTTTGGGCATAGACCTGGAAAGTATGACAGAACTTTGCATGCTCTCTCTGCAGTAGTTGGGTATGGAAATCTCAGAATTTTTGGTGGCCTTTCTAAGCCAGGATTCAGACACGGCAAGGATATCAGGGTTGGCAGAGTGTGCTAAAGCAGTGAGTAAAACAAACTTAGGGAGGAGGCTTCTGACATGCATGAAACCAAGTCTTTTTCGATCACAGAAGTCAACAAATGAGGGTGCCTGGGGACATGCAGGGCCTAGGTTTACCTCCAGATCACCCGAGGAACAGAGGAGGAGTAGGATGAGGGTGCGGCTAAAGGCTATCAAAACTGGTCGCCTAGAGCGTTGGGGACAAGGAATAAAAGTAGCAGATTTATGGGCGTGGTAGAATATATTCAGGGCATAATGTGCAGACAGGGGTATGGTGGGGTGCGGGTACAGCGGAGGTAAGCCCAGGCACTGGGTGATGATAAGAGAGGTTGTATCTCTGGACATGCTGGTTATAATGGGTGAGTTCACCGCATGTGTGGGAGGTGGGACAAAGGAGGTTTCAGAGGTGTGAGGAGTGGAACTAGGGGCTCCATTGTAAACTAAAACAATGATAACTAACCTGAACAACAGTATACAAGGCATATTGATATTTGAGAGAGACATACAGCAAGGCATAAAGTAATCGCAGGTCTTGATTGGGAGAGCTTGCTAAAGCAACAGGTGAGACAACAACAGCTAGTCAACTAACACAACAACAGCAGGTAAAATGGCGATGACTAGGCAGAGAGGGTCGGATTAACTACACACAGATTCTGAGTTTGCGGCTGGGGCCGACAGATAAAACATAAATAAACAGAATGGAGTATTGTGATTAATGGACAGTCCAGCAGGCATCAGCTATGTAGCCAAGTTATCATAGTGTCCAGGGGGCAGCAGTGGATGGAACAGGGAAGCCGCCACTACGCTAGCACGCGGGCGACACAGCGGTTAAAGTTGGTAGCCCGGGGGTGGTAGGGGGATGGAGGCCGGTTGAAGGCACAGCGGATGGAGTATTCGTCAGCAGACCAGTCATGGTGGTGTGGCGGGGGGGCGTGTCGACAGAGAATCCAAGCCAGATGCTGAAAGAGGTATTGTAGAATTTAGTTTTCTAGCAGGGAGATGTGCCTGGCTCACGGCTAACTGGTGCTAGCTTCGTGGCAGTGGCGTTATCCAAGGTCCAGAGTTTACAGCAAGGATCTGGTGGAGTATTGGGCTCTAGCCGTGTATGAGTGGGGTTTGGGTGAACAGCTGAGTAGGCCGGGAGGTGGGGAGGTGGGCCTCAGGGATAGCTTCGGTACTGGGTGCAAGCTAGCTGTGAAGATCAGAAGTAGTGGTCCAGGGATTACGGCAGGAATCCGGCGTTGTTGTGGAGAGACAGTTCGATACTGGTACACTGGCGAGTATTATCCAGGCTAAAAACAGGGCTGGCTGTGCAGAAGGTAAAAGCCGCTAGCAGTGGCTAACAACGACTAAACAGCTTGTAGCTAATTAGCTGGTTAGCTTCTGGAGGTTCTTGAATGTATTCTAAAATTTAAAATAATAGTGATTCCGTATCACATTGGGTGAGGCAGGTTACCGGAAGGTATAATCAAATTAAAAATCTAAAAGAGATTGAAAATAAATATGGGTCCAGTGAGTGGTTGGGCTGGCTGGGGACATGGCGATTCAGACAGTTAGCAGGCCTGTGCTAACAAGCTAACAGTTAGTAGGCCAGGGATAAACAAGCTAGCAGTTAGCAGACCGGGGCTAAACAAGCTAGCAGTTAGTAGACCGGGGCAGGCTAACAGTTAGCAGGCCGGGTTAGCAAGCAAGCAGATAGCAGGGGCTAGAAAGTTAGCCTTTGGGGGACGTCGCGATGGGGTCGATAGACTAGTCGTGGAATTAGTAGGGTTCCAAGTAGCTCTAGGTAGCTAGCAGGCCTAGCTGGTTAGCATAATGGGCTTTCAGCGGGCGTCGCGCCTGAGGGGCCTGTTGGAGTCCTCGGGCAGATTATGTACGTATTCCAGTTGTAGGGGATCTGCGGGGTTCCATGCCCGTACCGGCTGTGGAAGGGGCCCGGATATTGTAGCCCAGGAGTATGCTTCGGTGGTAGCACAGGAGCTCTGGCCGGGCTAGCTTCAAGCTAAGTGGATGGAAACGCTAGCCAGGAGTAGTCATCCGGGGTTGCGGTTAGCTAGTTGTGAAGATCCAGATGAAAATGTTCAGTTTGCGGTGGGAATCCGGGGATAAAAATAATAGGTCCGTTATGCTCTGGTTAGAGTCACGTTGTTCGAACTGGTGAGAGCTATTCGAGCTGAAGTTTAGCTGATGACCGCTGGCAATGGTTTGCTGACTGATAGCTGGTAGTTAGCTGGCTAGCTTCAGTTGAGGGATTCCAGATCCGAAGTAAATATAGATACTTTAGAAGAAAAAAAAGCAGATCCACACCACATTGGGTGAGGCGGGTTGCAGGAGAGTATTTAGATGTTGAGGTTTAGCAAAATATTTTAAAAGATATGCGAAGAAAAATATGTAAAAAAACAATATATTCAAGGGACACGACAGGACAAAGACGTCTGACTGCTACGCCATCTTGTATTCGGTGAAGGGGATGAGGGCAGTCAGAAGGGTGAAATTTACCAAAGACATATGGTGTAGGGAGCAGGAAATGACTAAACAAAGAAAATCAGAAATATTTGTGGGCAGAAAATGGCAGCCAAGTCAATCAGCATTATAAGGGGACATTCATAGAGAAGCTAAAGACAATTTAGGTTGATGGTGAGATGCCAGAAGGGGAATACATTGAGCATATGCTTGCTGTCTGCTAAGGGAGATGAGGATGAAATGTGATCTGATTGTGAAGGAAGCAGAAATACTCATGTCTACATGTCTCTGAATGGAGTAATCACACACACAAAAAAAAGTGAAACCTTGTAATTTACTGATAAGACCACAAACCTCTAGCTATAGTCATGATCTATATTATGCGTATGTCAGTCACAAACAGAAGTTCATGTGATTGACATCAATGACTAGCAGTCAGTCTCCATTATTGCTTAGCTCTGATCTTGATCATATTACTTAAACATTGTCTGAAAAGGATCAACATTTCTAACAAGAAAACCCCAGAGAAGCCACATCTCTTTGTGAGTATCGGTGAATCGAGCATTCTCTGTTATGGTCTCCTCTAGTAATGGCATTTCTCTGATCACCACATCCCCCCTGCAACCTTTTCTTCTTCAGGAGAGCCTGAGTCAGATACCTGATGTGGCGACTCAATGGGAAAATCAAAGAGCAAAGTGGCCCTAAAAGCATTTCTGAGAGGCTTTTTTCACCTCCAGATTGAGCCAGACATCCATCACCAAAAAAATCTGTGTGATGTTCTGTGTGATTGCAGCGATTTAAATAATTTACCTCTATGATGAGCGTAAGTTTAGGCGTTAAATTAAACGTTTAAATGTGGCGGTACACCATTTCCAGCAATGCCTATGAGCTACGACAAACCATGCTTACTCATCGCACATAATTATCTGCATCCCAGTCTATACCTGAAAGGTACACGTTGCTTACACTGGGAGACCCCAAAGTGCTCAGTAGCCCTTTCTACTCACAGCCCTTGTCATCCTTTATACGGGTTGAAAATGACAGATTTTGTCATTAATAGGCGCTTTAATTGGAACGCAGTGGCTGTACAGTAAAATGATATACATGACATCAGAGCTCAGGTTCTCTGCTCATCTGGTTTTGACTGACAGCCATTAGGGAAAGGGAAGGGGGATACCTAGTCAGCATCAGAAAGTTGCAGGGGGCTGCCTGGGATCAGCTGTTGTGGGGGTTGGTCAAGGGCAGAACGGATTTTGCATATTGTCGGCTCAGGGATTTGAACAAGCAACCGGTTACTGTCCCGCCATTCTAATCGCTAGGCTCCTTGCCGTCCCAAGTTATAAACTTGAGCACTGCGCACGACAAGATGAAGCCCCCATCCCTCCCGCCATTGTTGATTTTAGAGTGTAAATCTTGGTGGGGCAAACCCCCCAAACATTATTATTTTGCATGCCAGCAAAGCCACTACACATAACAACACAACACTGATCAATACATTAATTGCACTATAATGGTGACAAACAGTGTCCACAAACTGTTAGGGCCTACATAAAGCTGTCCCAACAGCAGAGTCCCAACAGCAGTCCCAACACCGTACCATTGCTACACCTGCCTATCAGCAGAGCCTTGTCTGGCAGCGAAACAGATCATTCAGCCTCATTTATTCTTTAAAAAAACATAGCTGATATGCTGACTTGCTTAAACAAATGTGGTTTCTACTGACAATTGAGATGTACAAACTATGGCATGAAGGAAGGGATGACGAGCAGATAAGAGGCAATCTGTAATTTCGATTAAGACATTAATGAGCAAGCTAGGACGGACGTAGTCAAATAACTATTTGTTCAGCCATTTTGAAATGTACAGCAACAGAATTCAGAACATGGGCCGTTCTTACAGTATTCTCCCTGTACATCAAGTCAGATCTGTAGGATAAACAAAGGGGGCATATAAGGAGACAATGAAAGCTCTTACAATATTCAATGATTACGTTTCTCTAAAACAGGTTATAGGCTACATGTGCACCACCAAGTCAGAACAATAGGCAAAATTATTAGGGTGAGGCACATTAACTACTAACAGCTTACTACACAACATACACTTATTATTACTTTCTTTGTTACAGTATACATATCTCCAGGGCATATTACATCATTTATGCAGCAGCATACAATACATTTTTGGACTCACCTTGTTGTGCTGTGCTCACTTGAACAGGAAGGTGGAGCGGCGGTCCTTCGTGGTCAAATTTTGTAATCAAAATGTGTCATCAAAGTTTGGCATTCTCTGCATTTATGGTGCTTACAAGACAACTAGGAAGTCAAAAAAAACAAGCTTGAATCATGATTATGCCAGTGATCTTCAGGTCGTAACTCTAGAAAGAGGCCTGAGTTCCCGACTTACAATTCCGAGTTGGATGCCGTTCAAAGCGTATTTTCTCTGCCAGAGCTCGTTTTTTTTCTTCAGATTTCCCAGTTGTCTTAACCTCACTGAAGTCAGATTTCCCAGTTCCTAGTTTCCAGTTGTTTTGAGCACGTCAGAAGTCATGCTGGATTGACAGCATGACCAATGTTGAATGTTTATCATTTTAAGCTTGGAAAAGACACCCTTAAAACCAGACTTGGGTCCCACACAAACACTCCACTAAATACCAGGCTAGTGATTGTTTTGCAATTCTTGCAGTTAGCCACTGATTCCTTCCAAACCACTCATCGTTGAATTTGCGGTTTCAAACTGGTTGTGTAATGTTTATGTTCAATGGCCGATGAGCACCGATACGTTTTGTCTATAATTTCTCTCCATTATTTATCTTCATATGACAAGGATTTGCCAGTAGATTGTCGACTTGATTCATGATGATGACTGCTAGCTAAGATTTTGAAAGTATCAGTCCAATCAAAGCTACTGTAGATATAACCTAACTTGACATCATTTTTTTCTACCATCCCCTACACATTTAATTGTTATGACGATGAAACAAAGTTGATTCAACCAGTGTATGTGGGCAGTTACAAGGATGATTGCTTCAGTTCCTCAATGGGAAAGCTAGGAAAGTGCAGAAATGCACCTTACAGTTGAAGGCTCTTTCCTTGTTTTAAAAGTGAGTTAAAATTACTCAGGAAATGTACAGTTTGGAGAGGTGTGTGGGCACATGGACCACCAGTTAGACCTCTCCCTCAAACCCTTGTATTAGTTTTATTCTGATCTTGCACCTAGTCCAAAATGTCAATAAATATTCTTATTATGTTACTGAATGTATCCAGAGAATTTTCAGATTTCGTTATTGACAAATGCTGTGAAAAGTATAGTTAATGTAAAACGCACATGAAATCAACAGTGTAACGTTTGGATTCAGTCTTGTGCCAGGTGAACTGTTGTGTCCTAACCTTTGGTCTGATAATCTCCAAAGTGTTCTCTTTCAATTGCTACCATGGTCATTTATATGCTTTGTGTAGTTTTTCTGTTCGAAATGTTTTAATTAGTCCCTGTCCACATGGGCCATTTTCCACAAGTGTAAAGGGTTGAGCACACATATAGAAGAAATCAAACAACAATTTGAGGGAACGATTTGTTTTGATCTGTGACGTGTTTAGGAAGGCATCAAACTGCAGGGTAATTGAAGTACTTGCTATCTCTACACTGCTCTTGTTGTCTTCCGTCTGAAGACTTCTGCTGTCAATATGCCTGCACAGGTCAAATGTTGCCCTTCTCTTTTATGTCTCTTTCTTTCTCTCTCTTTCCCTCTCTCTCTTCTCCCAGCCAGAACCTCAGCTCTTTAATTAGACAACAGGAAGAGATCATTTCACTGTGCCTTTTCAAGACTGCTTGTTGCAAGATGTCCCTGAAAAACCCATTTCCACTGAAAAGAGACCATGCTCAGCAAGGTTACAGAAAGTATAGGTCTGTAGCTAATATGTTTTGATCAGAGAGAGATAGAGGGTGCTGTAAATCTATGTTAATAGAAAATGACACCTCATCGAGCTGAGATGACTTTGAACACAGACTGTATGGGCTAAAATGGCTTGAGGGCATGGGGGTTTGGAGGCGAAAGTACCCCTATGACTATGAGTGGGATGATTTTACAGGTATTCCTCAAAGTCTCATATTTCCACCACACTCCTTTTTGCAAATTTTGCGGTATAAGGCACATCTATTTTTTGTGGGTTTTGACTACTCGGAGATGAATAGTCAACAGGCATAAAAGGACTATGATCTATCTGATCATTCAATCTCATAGCTGTGCTGTCTGCTCCTGCCTTAGAACTCAGAACACAATGTACTAAGGGGAACTTGGGGGGAAACAAAGAACTGCCTGTTGAGTCAGTCTTACACACAGCATGTCTCATAGGGTACAGAATACACCACTCTAAACACCAGTGTTGGAAATGACATAGCTGACATTCCACACCTGTCAGGACTTCCAAATAGTCAAAGAAGGCGATGTGAATCCAATTACAAAAGGTCTTCAGAAACATTCTGGAAACGCTGATCATAAGTGTGTTAGAGATAATGGGTCTTTAAGAACTGAACTGGCTGACACCGCCCTCTCTGCTGACGCCATTAAACATCTATTATCAGTCTGTCAGATTAAACAATCAATGGTGGATATGGAAATTCATCATTCACATCCCCGTTTGGGACATTGAATGAAAAAATGGAGGGGAAAAAACAGGGAGCGGCTCATCATTCACAGAGGCAGTCAGAGGAGAGAGCGTTGAGCATGGAAACACAAACAACAGGGCACAATGGGAGAGACCATTTCAAACAACGCCCTGCTAATCAAATCAAATCAAATGTATTTGTCACATACACATGGTTAGCAGATGTTAATTCGAGTGTAGCGAAATGCTTGTGCTTCTAGTTCCAACAATGCAGTAATAACCAACGAGTAATCTAATCTAGCAATTCCAAAACTAGTGTAAAGGGATAAAGAATATGTACATAAAGATATGAATGAGTGATGGTACAGAACGGCATAGGCAATATGTTCAATATGTTCTCATGTAAGTCTGGTAAAGGCTATTCAAAATGACAGCAATATGGACCCGTGCAATATGGACCTGTGGCGTTTTGGAACCGGTGCCCCCACACATTGACTCTGTACTGGTACCCCCTGTATATAGTCTCGCTATTGTTATTTTACTCCTGCTCTATAATGACTTGTTCCTTTTATTTCTTATTCTTATTCTTATTTTTTAAACTGAATTGTTGGTTAGGGGCTTGTAAGTAAGCATTTCACTGTAAGATCTACTATACCTGTTGTATTCGGCACATGTGACTAATACAATTAGATTTGATTTGATTTTGAAATCACATTTGTCTGAAACTCATCAGAAGACAAAATGGTGCTATGTGAAATACTTGAACTGAAAGCCACTGCTGTGTTGGGTCATGACGATCATCAATTCACTTTTTCCTCTTTTTCATCAGGATACTTAATGCAAGGACTTTCACCCCGATGACTCAGTATTCAACAACAAATGTGCACTTTTATCTACTTATTATAGAAACTACCCTCTAAAAGCATCAAACATGTTTCTTCTGATTCGGGTTCAGTTATTGATGTATCATGCAGTTTTTGCAAGTCATTCAATTACTTTTCATACCATTAATCATACAAGCACTTCAACAATGCAAGACAATGTCGCCTTCCCAATCTCATTCTTGTAATACGCGCTTTATTTGAATTCTTTGTTTAGCAGACAGCAATATTATTGAGTAGAACAGATAATCACTGACAGTGACAGCTCACTGGGCACAGACGTCTAGTCATGTTGGTTCAACGTAATTTCATTCAAATTATGTCGAAACAACGTTGCTTCAACCAGTGTGTGCCCAGTGGGAGACCTTCTGTTTTGGTAGCAGTAATTGTAGCATACAATTCACTGAGAGAAGACAGGTACATGGTACCACAATATGTACATCGAGGCTGACTTTCTTACGCTGATTCCTTCAATCTGTAGGAGATGGATGATTCAGATGGAAGAACTTAAGAAAGAGACAGACCGCCGTTAGAGGGCAAATAAACCCATCTGGGAAGTCTTAAAATACCCCTTTAACTAGGGCAGCCTGTGCAGCGCGAGGAGGCTTGGGGTCGATTTGCACCAACACTACCCGCATCGACCCGCAGTGCCAACAACCTGTCCACAGACCCAGCAACTTGATCTCACAAACTCATTTTGAGATTTGTCTGGACCCAGGACAGCACTTACATAACACACAACACGTCTCAGGACCTTATGGTCCATAGAAATGTGCAAGGGGAGGGGTGAGTGCCACGAGTCACTCACAGATGTCATGACTGTGGAACCCAAATACAAGTGAGCTGCCCCCAAAGCGACCAGGTAGAGGCAAAGATAAAGTCTGGCACTTCCATTTTAAAGTTTAGGTTGCCAACTAAGCAAGTTCTGTAATCAGGCCACTAAACCCAGCTGATATAGTAGGGTGTTTAAAGATGCATGGGCTCTGCATTCACAGCCATCCATTTCATTGATGAGGTCTAGCAAGGGATTAAGGATGCCCTGCATATTGTTAAAGTAAATTGGGACCTTTCAATTCGCCAGGCCTGTCCGCCTGGCCTGTCCACAGTGCATAATGAATTCTATTAATGAACGGGCGCTGTACAGGAGAATACAGTATAAATTGTAAAGTGTTGTGCTGTGCAGGACGCATTTGTCACAATTAGCCAATATTTTGTGACTGCCACAAGACAAATGTGTTCCTTTGGGAACAATGAAAGAGGACTGTTCTAATCTAATGTGAGTCATGCTTTCCCCAGCTCCAGGTAATAGCCTGGCATTACACTCCACAAAACTCTGTTGACTTGTCTTCCACACAGTGCCAGCCATGGGCTGGTCCTGGCCTCTGCTACATTACCTAAGATTCACAAAAACACCCACCCAATTCTTACCAGTCCTTTTCATAGATCAACTAGGTCAAAATGATTCAGCTGGTGCTGGTAACACTAAGAAGATAAAGTTTAATATAAATATTAATTTAATGTGTTTACTTGTATAATACGTTTGTAAATATATAATAAAAACATTTGTGTACGTCAGATCGAATTTACAGAGGGACTTATTTTAGGATAATTATTTGACCACATAATAATAACAACCTTCAAATTTAGAAAATCCGGAGATCTCTCATATTCAACGTTATTGAAACCAACAAGATGGTTGGCTGAATTATCTCTTGTGGCAAGCTATAAAAAGAACTGTTCTCAACCAATTGAAGAGATTAATGGATTTGTGGTCCCCCAGTAACCAAACCTTGCCATAAATGTACCCCTGTTCAGCCGATGCAACACAGCCAACGTGAATGTCAATTATCATCAGATCACTCTATCTTCCATTAAGCCCTGGTAATGAGAATATGTTTCATGCAATAACCACTCCAGACAACGTAGTGTGCATTGAAATGTGTTCTGCATTCCCGACATGAAAAGCTAAACCTCTGCCTACTGAGCATCTGTCTTCCCTGGCAGCATGGTGGGAAAACTCGATAATTTCTCCACCTCATTAAGCCTGTGGATCCCCTGGTTTCATTAGAATCCAGCCATTCCACACAGTATGTCAACAGGCTGGCTGCAGCTGTGAGAACATGTCTTGGAGCCTCTCGGCACACAACCCAGGCAGGACCAGAGGGATATTACCATGCATATTGAGTGTAAACTTCAGGTCCACACCCAACCCCAAGTACGGTATATCAAACATCAATCTATTGCAAAATAGTATGAAAACACAATTTCCTGGGCCGTGTTTCTATGGTAACCTCATATATGGTGACAGCCTGTGATAGAGGTGTTAAAATAAGAATGGCAGCTGCTGTGATAGTCTGCACCCTGAAAAACACACACCCACAGAAATAAATAAAAACATGTAATAAATTGTATGATCTCTATGCACACACCTAAATAAACAAGTTACGTCATTGTTGGTAATTGTTAGGTTTAAAACTTTCCTCAAAAACACATGAATCAGAAAGTTCTGTAGTTCTACTACATATTGGTAGATTCGAGTGGTAAAACAGAACAACTTTGAACACTCTAAAATAATCAAATCGGAGGTCATTTCAAATAAAAATCTCCAATGAGGTGTCCAATCATAACTTCATTCGTTTCAGTGTTGAAACTAGGCCAAGAGCAGCAACAAAGATCATATAATTTTCTCAAATGAACGCAGTCAGTGCAAAGGGCAATAAAGCCGAGACACACCTCTCCGCTCACTCTGAATAATGGGGTCAAGTGCCAGCACTCACTGTAGATTTCATTTCCTTATCTGGCTTGGGCTTCATTGCGTCTTATTGTCAGTCTGCATTTTTAAGCCTTTTCTTTGGTTCTGGCATTTTAATTGTCTGTCTAGTCACTTCCACTGAGTACTGGCATTGCCAAGGCAAAAAGTCAGACACCTATGCATCCCGATGAAGTCCTTTAAATCGTAATGTGTGTAATCGTATTCTAAATGGCTTTCATTTGCTAAAGACCAACATCGCATTGATGTAACATGCAGTAATCAGTACGTCTATTCAATTTGAGGGAGATTTCGTTCTTGTTGTTGGTCTACTACTCATTTCATATAGAAAATGTCATGCATTTAAAATGCTAGGCAATATTAAAAGTTTTTTTTCTGTGAAAAAACATTTACAATTTGGAATTTGTTTCTGCTTTCTTATTATTATTACATTATTTTGGTTATCATAAATAACGTTGACAAACCCCTGTGGGCAGATTTATCAAACCAGGGTGTGTACACATTTAATTAACTGTGCATGCAATGCCGGGCTCAGAGAAGAGATGCCCACACGGCTATACGACTACAGCACAGTGCCTCGATGCATACAATGTCAGAAGACGTGAACAGACAGCAGTAATGAAATTCTGTTCGCTCTGCCTGACTTTTTGGGCTAACAGCAAACTTTGGCCACAGTCTGAGGCCTTTTAATGTTATGATATCAAGTCCAATAGAGAATGGTGATGTCTTCAAAGAGAAGACAATAATGTTAAAACCAGCAGAGCATAACTGGTTTCGTCAGATGGGGTTGAATGTGATGTGTTATGGTACACTATTCTACGTAGGCCAGCCTACACTCTCTCATGAGCAACCCTGGCTCTTTGTCAGTGGTTATGATATACAACAATGTTGCTGATCAAACTTTACGTTGTCACCGAGGACATCACTGCAATGGGATGCAGAACAAATGATTATAGTATGAGATGCTCTACTCCATTCAGACAGGATTCATCTTGGATCCCTGCCAACCATTTACGGGCTAATTGCGAGAACTACTATGAAAAGTTCAACAGTCCGGAACAAGTTCTGTAAATTATTTTGAATGCTGCGTACTGTGTGTGTGTGTGTGTGTGTTTGTGTGTGTGTGTGTGTGTGTGTGTGTGTGCGTGTGTGTGCGTGTGTGTGTGTACGTGCATACACACGAAAACCCGGTGCAATCAAAAACAAAGAAAATTATGATAATGCCATTTTAGTGTAAGAGCTGTTTGAAAAGACCACTTGAAATGTCAGCCTGTTTTGGTGGGATGGAGTTTTGGCCTGCCTGGTGACATCACCAGGTGGTAAATGAGCTAGTTTTCACAGGTTTCCCCTCCCCACTCAGAACACTCCCAGACCACTCTTGGTAAGAAGTTGTTTTTGTTTCTGTTTTTGTTTTTTTGTGACTTTTTGATTGAAAACAATCACAGTAATGGACTTAATTGTTACCCAGAAATGATTTGATATTGAGATAAACACGACTGCATTGGGCATTTAAGCTATAATACTATAAAAGTGTTTGTTTTTTTATGAATGTGAAAGTGATTCATGTTTGAGATCCCATTAGGAGACATGTTAAGGCATGGTCAACTGGATCAGGCCTCAGGTTGACTTTTCATCTGCTGACTGGAGCTAATGGATCAGATGAAATGCCGATTAAGCTTTAGAAGTGGAGTAGGAGTGGGGTGATTGTCTTATATACTGAGATGTTGAGATGACTGAAGAAAGATACTCTTATTCACTTCCCTCCACCACAATGAATAGGCCTTCCCATCATCTGATTATTCTCTGGTGCAAAATAGGGCTTATGATGATCACTTTTTGTCTAGCACGTCTGGCAATTATCAATCTCCTGCTGTGTATGAAAGACTTTAAAGTGGTCATTGAGCACCACATGCCACGCACCACAAGTAACATGATTTTGAAATGGAATAAGTGGACCATACCTGGTATTCTGTGGAACACTGGGTGAAATAATGTTATGGAGATAGATGTGGTGAAGAGTTGATTGGAGTCAGAGGGCATTGGAGAAGAGGAGAGAGAATTTGTTAGTTTGGCTCATGGAGATCCTTCAGCCTCGAAGTAAAGCAGAAACTTTGATATCTTTTTTTACATATTACATTACCACACTGCACATATGACAAACACACAGACTAGTAAGTGGAAATTGGGCATCATGCACTGTAAGACCAGAGAGCTGTTGAGAGGATTATCTCCTCCCGAATATAACACAGCATTACACTGTATGCAAATTATTTGAAATATTATCTCAGATGATGGAGTGCAGTAATCTGAGTGTTAATGGGAAAACCTCCCTCTGAGGGTGACACATGATGGGGAATACATGAGAACTAAGTCTCTTACAGTACTCTTCTATGTATCAATGTTTAAATGTCACCTGGCTGATCTCAGGTCAGAGAGCATATCTATCCACAAGCTATAGTTACTGTGGTACATTGATATTTGTCGTTGTTAGGCCTTCCGAGTGGCGCAACGGTCTAAGGCACTGCATTGCAGTGCTTGAGGCATCACTACAAACCCGGGTTTGATCCCAGGCTGTGTTGCAGCTGGCCGCGACCAGCAGACCCATGAGGCGGCGCCCAATTGGCCCAGCATCGTCCGGGTTAGGGGATGGTTTAGCCGGCCGGGATGTCCTTGACCCATCATGCTCTAGTGACTCCTTGTGACTTCGGTTGTACAGTGTTTCCTCTGACACATTGGTGAGGCTGTCTTCCAGGTTAACTGAGCAGTGTGTCAAGAAGCAGTGCAGTTGACAGGGTCACATTTCGGAGGACGCATGGCTCCCAACCTTTGTATCTCCCGAGTCCGAACAGGAGTTGCAGCGATGGGACAAGACTGTAACTACCAATTGGATTACAAAAAATAGGTCAAATAATATTTGTTGTTGTTTGAATAATAGTAAGTGTGAATAAGTGTGATATCAAATCAAATATGCACATGTCAATGAATGGTTTAAATGTTTAAGACCAAAACACAGCTGCAAAACATTTAAAGTTAGAGAAATTAAAGAACTGTGAGAAGTCTAGGGTGAAAGGGGAAATATCTAAGATATTCTCAGTGAACACCACTATTTTCTTCTGATCTATTTGCCTAACTGCTTTTTCGAAATTGGTAACAGTTGATACGTTTTATTTGTAGATGCTGGAGCCCATGTCCTTGACAAAGTGTCTTTTCATGAACCTGGCATTAGACCGCATCACAAATACCGTAGATGGCTGGAACTGCATTCGTGCCCAGAATGGATAAGTCTGGTTTCAATTTTGAACTGACTGGCTGGTTTCTCAAAGAAAGGCCTGACGCTATCTTGTTCCCCTACAATCTGCCTTCCTCCATTTGCTTCTTCATTTTCTTCGGGGTCCTCTGAAGGATAGATTACAAATGATAAAAGTGGGTTTTGCATCCAATCTCCCCAACACAATGCCCAAGCACTCTGCCGTGCCTTCTGTAATGAGGTCATTATTATGCATATCTCAGATATTTGGAGGAATGCGGCTTAAAAGCTTAGACGTTATAATTGATTAAGTAAAGCAGCCTCCATTTGCAACACAGATGGTTGTGTTCATGAAGGTCATAATATTTGAACGCCATATTCAAAGCATTCTAATTAAATATCGCTATATTCTGAATGCTATACAGCGCAATCAGAAAGTATTCAGACCCCTTGACTTTTTCCACATTTTGTTACATTACAACCTTATTCTTAAATGGATTAAATCGTTTTTCTCCCTTCATCAATCTACACACAATACCCCATCATGACAAGCAAAAACAGGTTTTAAGAAATGTTTTCAAAAAATAATTTAAATAAAATGAAATATTACATTCACATAAGAATTCAGACCCTTTACTCAGTACTTTGTTGAAGCACCTTTGGCAGCGATTACAGGGTCGAGTCTTCTTGGGTATGATGCTACAAGCTTGACGCTACAAGCTTGGCACACCTGTATTTGGGGAGTTTCTCCCATTCTTCTCTGCAGATCCTCTCAAGCTCTGTCAGATTGGATGGGGAGCGTTACAGGACACACCTTTTCAGGTCTGTCCAGAGATGTTCAATCAGGTTCAAGTCCGGGCTCTGGCTGGGCCACTCAAGGACATTCAGATACTTCTCCCGAAGCTACTCCTGTGCTGTCTTGGCTGTGTGCTTAGGGTCATTGTCCTGTTGGAAGGTGAACCTTTGCCCCAGTCTGAGGTCCTGAGTGCTCTGGAGCAGGTTTTCATCAAGGATACCTCTGTACTTTGCTTCGTTCATATTTCCCTTAATTTTGACTAGTCTCCCAGTCCCTACCGCTGAAAAACATCCCCATAGCATGATGCTGCCACCACTATGTTTCACCGTAGGGAGGGTATTGGCCAGGTGGTGAGCGGTGCCTGGTTTTCTCCAGACGTGATGCTTAGCATTCAGGCTAAAGAGTTCAATTTTGGTTTCATCAGACCAGAGAATCTTATTTCTCATGGTCTGAAAGTAACCTTTAGATGCCTTTTGGAAAGCACCAAGTGGGCTGTCATGTGCCTTTTACTGAGGAGTGTCTTCCGTCTGGCCACTTTACCATAAAGGCCTGATTGGTGGTGCTGCAGAGATGGTTGTCCTTCTGGAAGGTTCTCACATCTCCACAGAGGAACTCTGGAGCTCTATCAGAGTGACCATTGGGTTTCTGGTCACCTCCCTGACCAAGGCCCTTCTCCCCAGATTGCTCAGTTTGGCTGGGAAGCCAGCTTTAGGAAGAGTCTTGGTGGTTCCAAACATCTTCCATTCAAGAATTATGGAGGCCACTGTTTTCTTGAGGACCTCCAATGCTGCAGACACAGTCCTGTCTCTCAGCTCTACGGACAAGTCCTTCGACATCATGGCTTTGGTTTTTGCTCTGACATGCACTGTCAACTGTGGGAACTTATATAGACAGGTGTGTGCCTTTCTAAATCATG
This sequence comes from Oncorhynchus mykiss, assembly GCF_057628025.1. Classification (NCBI taxonomy): domain Eukaryota; kingdom Metazoa; phylum Chordata; class Actinopteri; order Salmoniformes; family Salmonidae; genus Oncorhynchus; species Oncorhynchus mykiss. The sequence goes on from NC_143033.1 coordinate 83,834,116, forward strand.
TCCAATCAATTGAATTTACCACAGGTGGACTCCAATCAAATTGTAGAAACATCTCAAGGATGACCAATGAAAACAGGATGAGCCTGAGCTCAATTTTGAGTTTCTGTTTTCGCTTTGTCTTTATGGGGTATTGTGAGTAGATTGATTTAATTTTTAAAATCCATTTTAGAATAAGGCTATAATGTAACAAAATGTGGAAAAAGTCAAGGGGTCTGAATACTTTCCGAATGCACTGTATATAAGTGAATGTCATGCTGCCTTTCCTTAGTCCGGGAAAGCAACACCAAGATGATATTCGACCAGCATCGCCTTAAGACATGAACATCATATGCCTAGTAAAGCAACTTATTCACTACCTTCCTGAAAATTTTCCATAACAATGTATTCTGGAGAGGTATTAATATTTAATGTATGCACAAGCCATTTTTGGAGGTAAAAATCTCTCCTTGACAAATGATCTGTGGTCAGTTTTGAACTGAAATACTGTTCAGATCAGGGAGAAGCACTAAGGTTGTTAATCATGACTTGTAGGCTAGCCTGGAGTACATACTCTTGCAGTAGAGGGGTATTTTACCACTCATTCTCCAGTCTAATGTCACAGCTTTTTTTTATCACTCTTGTTACTTTGTCTTAATTACAGTATGTTGCAATTCCACTGTACTTAGAGTTGTTAAAGGCTTGTCTCATTATCTTTTCATTATCCTTTTTATCAGGATGTTCTTACTTGCAAGGTTTGACTGTTTTCAACTAAATGTTACCCTTCATTATGCACTCTTTAAAAAAAAGGGTTTCAAAAGAGTTATTCTCTCCCCATAAGATAACCATTTTTGGTTCCAGGTGGAACACTTTTGGGAAAGGCTTATGTCACTTCTAAACGCGAGGATCACAATGGGTCAGATCAGCTTGGCAATGACTGACAATCACCAGACTCTCTCCCATCCGCAAAGGGGGGAGTAGGGAACGGTGGGGGTTTTGACACCTTCACACCCGGTCGTAAAATTTAACCAGGAGAGAACTCTCTTTCTGTCTCTCTAGTACTGGGATTGAAACGTCCTTCGTCTCCAGAAGACTTTTAACCGCCAAAACCTTTGACGTCCAAAGAGTGGATAATGGAACAATAATTCTATCATAAAGAATGTGGGAAATGGTCAGTGGGGAGATGTAGAAAACTAATGTGATATTGCTTTTCATTTTGTGATGCTATTAAAAACTGTATGGAACAAATACTGTAACTTTGAAGGGATACCCCCTTTATATGTCAAGTTTCCATCCAATACGTTGTGCATAGGATATATCAAATTATAGTTGTGTTAAGATAGGAATGGGATTTTAGGAGTCATAAGGGATAACCTTTAAGCATATCCTTTGCAGAGAAACTATCCACACCCCGAGTGAGGTCAGAAAAGCGTGTCAGTGTGATGGAACTGCCCTTTTCGACCAGAGTGCTTAAAAGGACTGGCCAGGAATTATCACATCAGACCAGAAAGACGTGAGACCGTGGTCCACACGTTTTAAATGGTTAGAATTTAACCTCAACACGAGGTGAAGAAGAAACTCACTAGACTAGACTAGGACACCGCCAGTCTGCAGCAGCGCATGTAAAGTGGTTTGGAACCTTGACTATCTACTCGAGTAAGAGGAGAAGAAAACTCTCCTCTCAGACAATCCCTGGTACGGCTAAGTAGCTGTTCTTAGGAAACAGCTCATTGGAGACCAGACAACTAAGAAGAAAGACATTTTGACTTCTGGTGGACAATCAGAGCATGCACAAGTGGTCCACAGGAAAGGCTCAACAAACCAACATTCTCCCGAAGGAGGGCTTGTTCCGACAGACAAACGGCGAATGGTATTCAACACGTAAATACATTCATCACTTCTTATTCCAAATGGCTGGTGGTTCGTGTGCAAGATGTATGATTAATGTGTGGCCAGTCCTAGAATGTATCCACGATAAATGTCCCTTTTTCTCACTCTTTTACCCACCCCCTATCCATATATGTAACAAGCCGTCATATCTTGTCAGTCCACTAGGGACCTTTGTCTCATGGAAGTGTGTATGTGTATTCTGTGTTATTATTTAGTTAGCTATTAAATAAATATTGAAACTAATTTGTGTAGTACTCAAGGCGGAGGTTTTTGCATATCCAAGAAGGTTGCGACCATTCAGAATTATGAGACTGATATGAGGTAATGATTAATAAATGACTGTTATCCATATATAACTTATATATCTTCTGGAGTTTAATTCGGGAGATGGTAACTCGTTTAACAATTTATTCCATGGTGCCCCAAATCCTAATGAGTTAATTGTTACATGATTGATTTAATTGTGTAACAATTAAACATATTTTGTGGATTAAATTAATAACAATCATCAGATTAATGAAGGTAACGTCACAACAGGTTCTACATGGAACCCAATAGGTTTTTAGCTGGGACCAAAAGGGTTTTACCTGGAACCAAAACGGGTTCTTCAAAGGGTTCTCCTATGGGAAGAACCCTTCCAGGTTCTAGATAGCTGTTATATTATTGCTCCTCTCACCATGTATCCTTGCATTAAAGTCCTTTACACTGAGCTGAATCAGTGGATGTAAATATATACTTAGTGAAGTCATGCTCTATTGGTTGCAAGTTTAGACACTTTTTTGCCCGATAGAGCCTTTTGTCACTTCTAAACTCTAAACCACAACCATCCACCTTAAGGTAGAGTCTTTCAGTGCTGCTGCTATGTGACTGCTGCAATTTGACCTCAATGTAGGTTTCAGGGTAGTTGTGTAATGTGGGGCAGCAGAGATTGCATTGTATCCATGGGGCCTGCCAGAGACTGCATTTCTGGGAACCTTTGGAGGCACACAAACTTCTTAAAGCAATGCACTTGTGATGGCCTACTCGCCACACTGCATGCATCAGCAGTCTGTTTCAAGCCTCCATCCATCCCCTCTGTGTCGGGTGGGCAGACAATGAAAATATATTTTACACTCAAATGTAACAGCCCCCTACAAATATTTATCAGTGTGTCCAGAAGCAGGCTGTACTGTAATTGAATTCTTGAGTCCACTGATAAAATTCTATTATATCCCCAAAATGGTGAGCGTGTGTTCAGGCGGTGTTCTTAACCTTCTGGTCCCCTGTGTAATCATTGATTTACTGATTGAAAGTCTATTCCTACAACAATAATGTGGCTCTTTGAAAAATTATCATTGAAAGAATATTAATGATTGAAAAATATCTGACATGTTTAACACTACAGATTTTAACATGACTTTTTCCCCCAAAATGTTATCCCACACAAGAGCCAAATGAAAAAGCTGCAATGTCACCCAAGTCAACTGGAGCAGTAATCCAGCCATGTCCGTAGACATCTTGGTGTGGAAAGAAACTGACCTGGGATGCATTGCCTCTGGGCTCTGTTGTTCCTTTGTCATGGGCTAATGTTTGCGTGGACACACACATGCCTCCTCAGGGTGAATACTAGTCTCTACCCCTCGGATCACAAGTTCAATTCATTTCACAGTTGGCGGCACCCACAGTCCTTTTGCCCAGCCTGTTGTCTGGGGCTGGAGAGAGATGGAAGAATATGATGTGCCTCGAGCTGCAGTCTCTCCCCCCATGAAGACTCAACTCGCCCAGGGACAGATCTGGTCTGATAGAACCGCTGTGCTGCCTGCCTGCTTCACTGCCTGCCTGCCCGCCTGGCTGACTGTCTGCCTGCACTCGCCTGCCTGCATGCCTGCCTGCCTGGCTGCCTGCGCTCGCCTGCCTGCCTGCGCTCGCCTGCCTGCCTGCTTGCCTATCTGCCACAGATTACAAGTGTCCAGACACAGAGAATAAAAATGTCCAGACACCTGAAATGATCAGGATACAAGAGGAGATGAGAGTGTCCAGAAACAGGGGGAAAAATGTCCAGACACCTGAAATGATAAGGATACAAGAGGAGATGAGTGTCCAGACACCTGGAATGATAAGGATACAAGAGGAGATGAGAGTGTCCAGACACCTGAAATGATAAGGATACAAGAGGAGATGAGAGTGTCCAGACACCTGAAATGATAAGGATACAAGAGGGGATGAGAGTGTCCAGACACCTGAAATGATAAGGATACAAGAGGAGATGAGAGTGTCCAGACACCTGAAATGATAAGGATACAAGAGGAGATGAGAGTGTCCAGATACCTGAAATGATAAGGATACAAGAGGAGATGAGAGTGTTCAGACACCTGAATTGAGAAGGATACAAGAGGAGATGAGAGTGTCCAGATACCTGAATTGATACGGATACAAGAGGAGATGAGAGTGCCCAGACACCTGAAATGATAAGGATACAAGAGGAGATGAGAGTGTCCAGACACCTGAAATGATAAGGATACAAAGGAGATGAGAGTGTCCAGACACCTGAAATGATAAGGATACAAGAGGAGATGAGAGTGTCCAGATACCTGAAATGATAAGGATACAAGAGGAGATGAGAGTGCTAAATGCATCATTACTGCTCCATAAAGGCAAATTATTTATTTTCCTTTCCTATAAAAACATCTTAGATATTATTTAGTCTGTTTCTGTATTTTACTCTATATTATTGAACCATATCACACCAAAAATATTCTGATATGTGGTAATCTAAACCCAAACCGATGCTTAAGACTGTAATTTGACTTATAATTATAGTTGAATGGTAACTTTTTTTTTACCAGTAAATCATAGTTTGCCATTGTCAACAACTTGGCAATAATTTTTTTAAATGTTGTAACCAACTTGGCTATATAAAAAAAAAAGATTCTTAAGATTTTGGTGTTAGAAAATGCCATTACTGATGGGCGGTGTCGACAGTTCCTGAGAACGTGCACCACAATGATTTGTTTGAAAACAAATAGCTGCTATTATAAGATATGGCCTTCAAAGCCACTGTTCTCCATGGCCAGATTAATGGGACCAGCCTCTTGCCGATATCACACTGCAACATGATGAACGGGAAATTAGCATAAAAGACTCCTTGCATTCTCTTAATGAGCTTTAATAAAAAGTGGCCACACAGCACGAGGAAATGGTCCTGATTGATGTCTCACATTATTGGGGATTGCACCCCTCTGAAATCCAAATCCCTTGTCTTCTGCCTGGTTCTCCTGCCCTCTCTCCCTATCTCTATCCCTCTCCTTCTCTCTCCATCTCTCTCTACTTCTCTCTCATTCTCTCTGTCAGTTCTGCCTGCTGCTGAAGCCTGGTTTCTGCTTTTCCAGGACAACACCCAAGGGACGGTCTACTGATAACAGGCCTGTCATACTGGCCCACTCTCGGCTCTCACACCTCTATTTTATTCAATAGCACAGTTCTGAAGTCAACCCACGTTTTCCTTCATGCCACAAATATTAGATTTTTCATTTCCCTAAGCAACAACTCCCTTCATCAGGGTGTCTTCAATGTGAACAACACAGAGCTGTGTTTCTGAATGGGTTATGGATTTGTTTAGGATGTCAATACTATGTTCGTGTTACAGGTCTGAGAGAGAGTTGACACACTGTGCTTCCCTGAATGAGTGAACACTACAGGATACAGAGGATATACACTGAGTGAACAAAACATCAGGAACTCCTGCTCTTTCCATGACATAGACTGACCAGATGAATCCAGGTGAAAGATATGATCCCTTATTCATGTCACTTTTTAAATCTCGTTCAATCAGTGTAGATGAAGGGGATGGGACAGGTTTTTAAGCCTCAAGACAATTGAGACATTGATTGTGTATGTGTGCCATTCAGAGGGTGAATGGGCAAGACAACATATTTAAGTGCCTTTGAATGGGGTATGGTATTTGGTGCCAGGCGCACAGGTTTGAGTGTGCCACGAACTGCTGGGTTTTTCACGCTCCAGTTTCTCATGTGTATCAACAATGGTCCACCACCCAAAGGACATTCAGCCAACTTGACACAACTGTAGGAAGTATTAGAGTCGACATGGGCCTGCATCCCTGTGGAACGCTTTCGACACATTCCATGCCCGACGGATTGAGGCTGTTCTGAGAGCAAAAGGGGCTGCAAATCAATATTAGAAAGGTGTTCCTAATGTTTTGTACACTCAGTGTATATACTGTACATATATAAATATACAGGATATATGTGAGGGAAAATGTACTGCTCTAATGTATGGACCTGTCCTTCTTCCTCTTGTCACTCTAAATCTACTCTGAGGCGTTGCCTAATGAAGCAGCCAGCGGAGAGTGTGTGATGACTATGCATCAGCCGCAATTGTGATTTTGGGACGCCATTCCCACCGAGCTGCAATTACCAGCCATTTGTGGCTGGAATGAGAGCTTGTCGCTTGCAGCTCAATGTTCCACCACCACCATTATGCCGAAAAGCTAGAGGATTCGATGTGCATAACAAAACACACATCTCATTGCTCGTTCTCCACCCTACTGGGCACTGATTTGCACTCACTGCAGTTTCCTCTCTCTCTCTGATGAGCTGATTGTGTATATTCCTGTGTGTTTGTGTGTGTGTGTGTTTGCGTGCACCTGTGTCTCTATTTATGAGTAAATACATTCTGAAAAATGTAGACACTCCATTGGCTTTCCACATTAGCTAAGACATTGTACACCACAGCCAACAAACCCCCAAATACACAGCCTGTCCTGGGCTTGTTGCAGCATTTTGGCATTTGGATGTCAGATGGTTTGTATCTCTCAGCCATTTGCTCCATTTGTGTCAGCTTTGGTCCAGGTTTGAATGAGTTATCCCTTCAACGTAATGGCAGAACTTCCCTTCACAGAACAACAGCCTTTCTTCAATAGCAGCACTGAGTGTCTGGGCCACGTACAGCACAGTACTGTAGCTGTCCTACTATGCATGCTAGATCTGCTCTCCCTGATATTAGTATTCAGACAGGTGTGGTACGGTCACTGCTGCTCTTCTGGTGTTGGCTAGCTCGTTGGCGTCATGCTGACAGAAGCAATTCCATGTCCACCACTGCCCTGTGCTGCTCTCTCCTCATAATAGATATTGACAGGTGGAGTGCAGATAACACTAATCTCCATCCTAACATGATTGGATATGTTATAGAGGGCTTTTTCATCATTATAGCATTCAATTCACAACTTTGTCGGCCCCCTAATAGCATTTCATGCTAGCATACGCCGTGCCTTGTAGCTGAATGGCTGTGTAATTGTCACCCTTCCTCTCTTCTCTGGTTCCTCGTGCTCCAGCCCGGCAGGTAATAAGCCCTGCCAGTGGTTTTATACTTCATCTTTACTTCAACCCCCAAGCTGAAGGCTGCGTGGTCCCCTCATCTCTCGCTAGTGTCCAACTGTTTCCCTGTTTACATAAAAAAAAATGCTGTTTTATACCTTGCCATCAAAATGCACAGTTGATGAATAATGCATGTCTCTTATTAATGAGCTTTTGGAGCATGCAGCTCTAATGCAGATAGAGACAGCAATATATCCCTGCCCTAATAAAAGGCTGTGTATCTATATACAATATATAGATGTAAAATAATCCTTCAGATAACCCGCCTGACATTGTCTTTAATATGGTGTGATGTTTCCAACTGTATGAGCAAACTAATGAAATAAAAAGCTATGCTGGGAAGACAGGAGGAATGCTTTACATTTTAGCAGATGCTCTTATCCAGAGTGACTTACAGGAGCAATTAGGGTTAAGTGTCTTGCTCAAGGGCACATCGGCAGATTTTTCACCTACTCGGCTCAGAGATTTGACCCAGGGACCTTTCAGTTACTGGCCCAACGCACAGTGTCTCCCAACCCCTCCTGTCTCAGCCTCCAGTATTTATGCTGCAGTAGTTTATGTGTCAGGGGGCTAGGGTCAGTCTGTTATATCTGGAGTATTTCTCCTGTCTTATCTGGTGTCCTGTGTGAATTTAAGTATGCTCTCTCTGATTCTCTCTCTTTTTCTTTCTTTCTTTCTCTCTTTCTTTCTTTCTTTCTTTCTTTCTTTCTCTCTCTCGGAGGACCTGAGCCCTAGGACCATGCCTCAGAACTACCTGGCCTGATGGCTCCTTGCTGTCCCCAGTCCACCTGGCCGTGCTGCTGCTCCAGTTTCAACTGTTCTGCCTGCGGCTATGGAACCCTCACCTCTTCACCGGACGTGCTACCTGTCCCAGACCTGCTGTTTTCAACTCTCTAGAGACAGCAGGGGGGTAGAGATTCTCTGAATGATCGGCTATGAAAAGCCAACTGACATTTACTCCTGAGGTGCTGACCTGTTGCACCCTCGACAACCACTGTGATTATTATTATTTGACCCTGCTGGTCATCTATGAACATTTGTACATCTTGGCCATGTTCTGTTATAATCTCCACCCGGCATAGCCAGAAGAGAACTGGCCACCCCTCATAGCCTGGTTCCTCTCTAGGTTTTTTCCTAGGTTCTGGCCTTTTTAGGGAGTTTTTCCTAGCCACCGTGCTTCTGCACCTGCATTGTTTGCTGTTTGAGGTTTTAGGTTGGGTTTCTGTACAGAACTTTGTGACATCAGCTGATGTAAGAAGGGCTTTATAAATACATTTGATTTGATTTTGATTTGATTTGACTTAACCACTAGGCTACCTTCCGCCCCTTCAGGAGCTCATAACATTAAGTCACACAGAGACAATCACATCGTTATAGCGTACAGTGTCCTTGCTTTTCAACATAGTAAGAGATACAGACAGTTATGAATGGAATGCTATGTAAAGGATAGAATGAATAGGAGTCTCTTAAACCTGAGGAGGAAAATAATAAGGCATACTAGCCTCCCAAGGACTTTTTACCTGCATCACACTTGAACATGTGCTTTAATGTGTGAGATCACAAATACAAATTCCCTACAAAAGGCTATACAGTTATGTTTGTATTGCTGTGCAAGTTGGTGTATCATTTTCACAAAGCACATTCACACAACATGATACAAATGTGAAAATCATTTAACTGAATAGTAAACACTGTCGTACCCACTGAATCCTAACTCAAGCTCAACAGGCACATTGGAATTCAAGGAGGCTCTGAGATTCTGAAGTGGTACGTTCTCAAGAATAAATGCACCAACTCCTGATATGGAGATGGGAGAAAGATAATTATATTTCCAATTTGACATAAAGACTCTTTGGAATAAGTAAGCAATGAATTAATGCATATCTATCTGTTTCCATGCCAATTCATAATGCAGAGTACCATCAAAACTCAGATGGCATCAATATGCATATTGCTCTTGCACGCGCACACACACACACACACACCGTACATGCTGATCCATCTCCGGCCCTTCAAATGTGATTTCACTGGACAAACACACACAAAAGCAGTGCATAATGCATGAAATGACAATGGATCACTAGAGATGATGTGAGGGTATCAGTGTGTTTATCAGTAAGATAAAGAAATAAGAATTTGTTCTTAACCGCCTAGTTAAATAAATGTGCCACTGTTAAATAAAAGCCACTGTTAAAGGCATGTGGGACTAAGGGAGCACGAGACTCATGAAGCCAACCTAATCACTTCCTTTAGCCTGCTTCTTTAATAGACAGGATGTAAGGATTATAATCAATTCATATTGTGCATTTGGCTGTCCCAGATTCCTACGGCACAGAGCAGAGGCTGTACTCTGCTCAGAGACATGCTCATCAGGAGAGAGAAGGAAAACACAGCTTCTACCAATGTGGCTCTTGCTGAGAACAGAAGGAACAAGGTCAGTGAGAGCAGTGTCGCTCGATAGCCTTTTTGGGTTTGTGAACTATTCACAAGGATCTTTTATACATCTGAATTAATCCATGATTTACCTTCACCATGCTGCATTGATTGAAATAATGTCAAGATTATCTAAACTACCAGTTGCAAACAATTTGTTCACATTTCCATATTTAACGCAACATTTGGCATGCTATGGCACAAACTGTTATGTCACAACAGACATTACCTTAACAATAAGCACTTTAGATATCTTGCAAGAGCCCCAACTCTGAATAGTGCCCTGTTTCTTAAAATAAAAATGGATCGCACCTCTTTCCAAAGACAGGCAACAAAGAGAATATTCTCCCATCAACTACGGTATATCACCATGAATAAATCCTTTAGAATTTCTTCCTGTATTTTTTTAGACAGAAAACTCACAATAATGGGGAGAGAGTCGTATGTGTGTGAAGGTAGAGAGTTCTGTGCCTCCGTCACAATGGCCCACTATTATAAAATTTACAGTCCGTCTTGGTGATCGGGCCTGTCCATTAGGATCTAGCTAGCAGGGCCATGCGTGGCATGCCTCTCCTCCTCCCCTGGCTATCACACAGCCGAAGGGCACAGTGAAGTGGTCACAGTAGACTGGTCAGGAGGGGTGATGGACCGCTGGGCGGCTCACGCTACTGGGAGGTCCCTCAGGGGTCAAGCTTTTAACACCCTCCGAGTCTGGCGTGAACAGTAGAGGTCACAGCTAAGACACCCTGCCCAGCCATTTCCTTTTCCACTTGTCTTGAAACCGCAACATTTCACTACAGGGCGTGGTACCCCTTTACTCCCCTGCACTGGGTCTTTTACTGTCCCTTGTAGTGATGTAGTGGGGCGGCAGGTAGCCTAGTAGTTAGAGAGTTGGGCCAGTAACAGAAAGGTTGCTAGATTGAATCCCTGAGCTGCCAAGGTAAAAATCTGTCGTTCTGCCCCACTGTTCCTAGGCCGTCATTGTAAATAAGAATTGGTTCTTAACTCACTTGCCTAGTTAAATAGAAATATACTGTATACAGTCTCCTCTTCAGTACCTACCTCCTCTTACACCCCTCCTTTCTGGGATATCACTTAGCTGAAATGTCTGCCTTTAGATCTGAGACTTGGAGCGATCTACATAATGGAGGTTGTCATGCAGGTGACACCTGCTTGGTGTACTTGACCTCCCCTACCAATGTGGAGCCTCAGGGATTAGAGAAAAAAGGAGGGATGTGGGAGGGCTGCAGCATTGTCCCTATGAGACAAGGTCACCTTAAATGGATTGGGATGAGAAGAAACCAATTCCCCCTGGGACAAAATCAGGGAGCAACTTGTGAAAAAATAATTACGCAGGATGCACATCAGTGGATGTCACAGCCAGAGGGGTGAGGGTGAGGGGGGGACACAAAAAATCCTTAAGACAAGGGTAATGTTTGTTCACTTGATATCTGAAAGCGTCACAATGGACAAAGGATATATTTTTTGACCTCAAAAACAGTTAGGTTTTTTGAAAGGAGGTACTTTGAAGGAAAAAGGCCTGGGGTTCAGAATGACGAAATTGCATTTGTAACAATATTATGAAATAGTCGACCCACATTAGTCTACGCCCACTGGCAATGACCTCACATTTTTGTCTTAAATCAGTTAGGACAAACAGATTAGCATTTATTACATTTGTGATATAACTTAGCTTTGGTAAGATTTTTATTTTCACAACCAATTACTCATTTGCAAGGTTAATGTCTCATTTGAGGACAAATAATTTCTAACTGTTCCATTCCAACATACCTCTAATCTGTCAAACATCTTGGATAGTTTTATTGTAACAATAAGATTCTCTCTCTCAAATTCTCCAACAAGCACGCAATGACCACCAAACAATGCAGGAAGAACCCCACCCCTCTTCAGAAACTCCCCCAAATGGAAATACTTATATCAGCTGGCAGAGATATCTTCACCAGCTTCAAAAACATATTTGATCAATTCAATGTTTGTCATTTTAAATGAATGAAGTAGAATCTCCTGAAGCATTTCCTGTGTGGCAGCGGCTTGGCCTTTAGCTGTGTCTAATAAATCTGTTGTGGTCCACAGTGGCTAAATGGACACGTCTGCCTGGCCAATACATCATGGAAGAGTGGAGATGGATAGACATTGCCAATTCAAACCACTCACTGATATCATTTATAAATCACACTCACTGCACAAGCCTTCCAACAGACACTTCACTAGCCAGCCACATAAACGATCTACCGTGAGCTATATGAGCTTGCTACTGTGCGTTAGCCTGCAGCCCTATAGTGTCTGTATGAGTAGAGTGTATGCCCCCACAGAGAACTAAAGGATTTTGCTCAATAAAATTTGAGGTCATTCCTATTGTGCTAAGCAGTTGTTTTTCTTGTAACTATCTTGATTGTAGATTCCGTTATATCTCCCTATTAGCATATGGATATTAATACATATTTACAGTTCCACGTGAATGCATGGGGAAAAGATCCAGAATATCATGATACACACTTGAAATGAACTTGAAAGGAATTTAGGGACTGAAGAGAGATGCTAGAGATACAGTTTGGTGTATTGTCGCAGAGTTACAGTATGATGTATTGTAGCAGGGTTACAGTATGGTGTATTGTAGCAGGGTTACAGTATGGTGTATTGTAGCAGGGTTACAGTATGGTGTATTGTCGCAGAGTTACAGTATGGTGTATTGTCGCAGAGTTACAGTATGGTGTATTGTCGCAGAGTTACAGTATGGTGTATTGTAGCAGGGTTACAGTACGGTGTATTGAAGCAGGGTTACAGTATGATGTATTGTAGCAGGGTTACAGTATGATGTATTGTAGCAGGGTTACAGTATGGTGTATTGTAGCAGGGTTACAGTATGGTGTATTGTCGCAGAGTTACAGTATGGTGTATTGTAGCAGGGTTACAGTACGGTGTATTGAAGCAGGGTTACAGTATGATGTATTGTAGCAGGGTTACAGTATGATGTATTGTAGCAGGGTTACAGTATGGTGTATTGTAGCAGGGTTACAGTATGGTGTATTGTCGCAGAGTTACAGTATGATGTATTGTAGCAGGGTTACAGTATGGTGTATTGTAGCAGGGTTACAGTATGATGTATTGTAGCAGGGTTACAGTATGATGTATTGTCGCAGAGTTACAGTATGGTGTATTGTAGCAGGGTTACAGTATGATGTATTGTAGCAGGGTTACAGTATGATGTATTGTAGCAGGGTTACAGTATGATGTATTGTAGCAGGGTTACAGTACGGTGTATTGTAGCAGGGTTACAGTATGGTGTATTGTAGCAGGGTTACAGTATGGTGTATTGTAGCAGGGTTACAGTATGATGTATTGTAGCAGGGTTACAGTATGATGTATTGTAGCAGGGTTACAGTATGATGTATTGTAGCAGGGTTACAGTATGATGTATTGTAGCAGGGTTACAGTATGGTGTGTTGTAGCAGGGTTACAGTATGATGTATTGTAGCAGGGTTACAATATGATGTATTGTAGCAGGGTTACAGTATGATGTATTGTAGCAGGGTTACAGTATGGTGTATTGTAGCAGGGTTACAGTATGGTGTATTGTAGCAGGGTTACAGTATGATGTACTGTAGCAGGGTTAAAGTACGGTGTATTGTAGCAGGGTTACAGTATGGTGTATTGTAGCAGGGTTACAGTATGGTGTATTGTAGCAGGGTTACAGAATGATGTATTGTAACAGGGTTACAGTATGGTGTATTGAAGCAGGTTTACAGTATGATGTATTGTAGCAGGGTTACAGTATGGTGTATTGTAGCAGGGTTACAGTATGATGTATTGTAGCAGGGTTACAATATGATGTATTGTAGCAGGGTTAGAGTATGATGTATTGTAGCAGGGTTACAGTACGGTGTATTGTAGCAGGGTTACAGTATGATGTATTGTAGCAGGGTTATAATGATGTGGTGGGGACACGTAACATGTCTGTCAAGTTAAAATGTAAGCTTTATTGTCACATGTACAAGTACAGTGAAATGCTTTTAAATTCAAATGTTATTTTAAAAACAAATATATACAGTGACCCCCCCTTGGCCTTTTTCCTATTTTGTTGCGGGGGGGGGGGGGGGGTTGTATCATTTACACAACATGCCTACCACTTTGAAGATGCAAAATATGTTTTATTGTAAAACAAACAAGAAATAAGACACAAACAACAGAAAACTTGAGCATTTATAACTATTTACCCAAAGTCAATACTTTGTAGAGCCAACTTTTGCAGCAATTACAACTGCAAGTCTCTTGAGGTATGTCTCTTCAGCTTGGCACATCTAGCCACTGGGATTTTTGCCCATTCTTCAAGGCAAAACTGCTCCAGCTGCTCCAGCTCCTTCAAGTTGGATGGGTTCCGCTAGTGTACAGCAATCTTTAAGTCATACCACAGATTCTCAATTGGACTGAGATCTGGGCTTTGACTAGGCTTCTCCAAGACTTTTAATGTGTCCCCTTAAACCACTCAAGTGTTGCTTTAGGGTCATTGTCCTGCTGGAAGGTGAACCTGTGTCCCAGTCTCAAATCCCCGGAAGACTGAAACAGGTTTCCCTCAATAATTTCCCTGTATTTAGCGCCATCCATCGTTCCTTCAATTCTGACCAGTTTCCCAGTCCCTGCCAATGAAAAACATCCCCACCGTATGATGCTGCCACCACCATGCTTCACTGTGGGGATAGCGCTCTCAGGGTGATGAGAGGTGTTGGGTTTGCACCAGACATAGTGTTTTTCTTGATGGCCAAAAAGCTCAATTTTAGTCTCATCTGACCAGAGTACCTTCATCCATATGTTTGGGGAGTCTCCCACATGCCTTTGGGCGAACATCAAATGTTCTTTCTTATTTTTTTCTTTAAGCAATGGCTTTTTTTCTGGCCACTCTTCCGTAAATCCCAGCTCTGTGCAGTGTACGGCTTAAAGTGGTCCTATGGACAGATACTCCAATTTCCACTGTGGAGCTTTGCAGCTCCTTCAGGGTTATCTTTGGTCTCTTTGTTGCCTCTCTGATTAATGCCCTCCTTGCCTGTTCCGTGAGTTTTGTTAGGCGGCCCTCTCTTGGCAGGTTTGTTGTGGCTCCATGTTCTTTCATTTTTTAAATAATGGATTTAATGGTGCTCCGTGGGATGTTCAAAGTTTAAGATATTTTTTTATAACCCAACCCTGATCTGTACTTCTCCACAACTTTGTCCCTGACCTGTTTGGAGAGCTCCTTGGTCTTCATGGTACCTCTTGCTTGGTAGTGCCCATTGCTGAGTGGTGTTGCAGACTCTGTGGCCTTTCAGAATCATTTGACACTTAGATTGCACACAGGTGGACTTTATTTAACTAATTATGTGACTTCTGAAGATAATTGGTTGCACCAGATCTTATTTAGGGGCTTCAAAGCAAAGGGGGTGAATACATAAGCTCACACCACTTTTACGTTCTTTATTTAAAAAAAAAACATTTTTAAACAAGTTATTTTTTTAAATTTCACTTCACCAATTTGGACTATTTTGTTTATGTCCATTAAATGAAATCCAAATATAAATCTATTTAAATTACAGGTTTGCAACTGCAGATAGCAGTTTGACTGGCATGTCGGATCCCGTGAACACTGGGTACTGGTAATTACAACACAACCAACGAACAGCATAACACATAACACACAGCTGTCTGTGCAGGTCGCTACAATATATATCTAAATATAATAAAGAAAACATAAGAAATAAGAAATAAGAGAGTAAGCTATATACTGGGTCAGTGCCAATACTGGATGTCAAACTGGTGATAGTAACAGGAGGTACAGGGAGCAGACAGAGAGCCTGTTGACAGCCAGCTGTTTGAGGTGGAAAAGCCCTCGGCTTTGTAATGACAGTTACTGTAACACCAGGCAGCAGTGATGTGGCCTAACAGGAAGGCAGAGGATTGCTGTTCAAACCCCAGTTAGACTACCTAATTTTCACATACATTCTTTGTATAAACAACTATATAGATATGCAAGGAAATATTTGAATTTGAATTAGAAGCCAATGTAAAACAGTACTTGTTTTTGTCACTTGGTAAAATACCACTTACCTTGCAGACACCTAAAATTTACAAGAAGTGGTTATAAAACTGCAGACACATTAACAACATCAGAATGTGTCTCGTCACACACACACACACACACACACACACACACACACACACACACTGTTAATCATGACATAGCAACCATTTTAATGCTTGTCACCCTCCTTGTCTATCCTAATCATCTACAGAACCCATGACTGCTTCATACTTTGGAGAACAGACCAGCACAGACATTCAAGCCTGTTTTCCACTCCTCCTTGTGGAGTTGTTTCTCTATGTTCAGCATTAGGGACACCAGACAGCCATGCTTTCTGAAAGCTGTACTGGGCTGGTTAATGATAGTGGCAGGGCGTCTGTTCTGATGCCCTGCGTTATGAGGAGCGCAGGGCATCAGCCGCCAAACCCACTCTATGGGCCCAGGGTCTAGGTGTGTGAAGTGTGTGAGAGTGGTCTTATCTGGCGGGAGCAGAAAGCAGGTGTGTGGCTGTTCTCCGGCAGGAAGCAGGGGTCTCCATAGTGAGAATATGTTACATACTGTAGGAGATATTAGGAACATCCAGATCTCCCTGCCAGGACAGCTGCCCTAAATCGTCTACAGAGTGCTGCGCTGCAAAGACAGAGAACAGCCACTTGTTTACTACTTAGCCTTATGCACCAACTCTAGCTATTATCATCCTATACTTTCAGATTAAGAACATTTCGTTTTCTATGTTGCAATTCAGTCTATTTATATTTCGACTGATAAATTCAATAGGTGTATATCATAATGTAGTTTTCTTGGCATTTGACAGGAAGTCACTTATGTACAACTATCATCAATGATTTTAAGCCTCCTTAGTGGGCGGAGACAAGACTCTGTCAGCTCAACTGACCGCATTGTTCTCGTACAGTAGACAGTTCTGTACACAGTGATCTGGCACGAAGAAGAGTTGGAGAATGTGACAAGTACAGCATGCAGTGCTGGTAATGCTGAGTGTTATTTCATCCACACATGGCCATTGTGTAAATGCCTTTATGAGTCAGTCAAGGGGAAAAACATAACAAAAAGGAGAGAGTACTTTTCACATCTGAACAAAGCAGTAACTCGTTGAGGCTTTTCTCTTTTCAATTAGCTTTGAGAAATGCCGTTATTGTTCTGCCAAAAGCTTCAGTCCCATTTCCCAAGGTGACTGCCAGCTTAGAAGTGAGCAAGTAAAATAATTGGATGGGCTATTGCACTGTTTCCCCCTGATCTACTGAAACAGTGGATCGAAAAATGAAAGAAGACTTTTTGGACAAAGAGTGGAGGAAATGTGTGGAGGTGAGAGGCAAGGTGAAAATGAGAGTGAGATTTGTGTTAGAAGTTTGTACCACAACGCTGTCATTACTCTTGAAGACATAGTAATTGTCATCAGACCAACAGACAATGGAGATGGACAATACCTTTTAGGTGCGGTCGTCCCAGTGTCACGAATCCAGAGGAGATGAAGTTATGATCAAGTTGGCCTTGGCGGAAGTTCTCTTTCCCGTAGTGCCCTGTGAGAGAAATGCAGAGTTAAGATAGCATGAGATGACCAATACCATTTATCTGAACAAGACAATTCACTAAGCATATTCGTTGCTGATTTTCGTTCCAACCCTCACATACGAAATCTGTGTACACATATCAGAGTCTGGGACACTCTTAATCAGAGGTGTGGACTCGAGTCACATGACTTGGACTCGCGTCAGACTCGATTCACAAATATGATGACTTGCAACTCGACTTTGACTTTAATACCAATGACTCGTGACTTGACTTGGACTTGAGCCCTTTGACACGAACTGACTTGATACCCTCCTCAAGCCCAAATATTAAAAATGATGCTATTAAAAAAGTGTGCAGCGCATCAGCTCTTCACTTAACTGATTATTGTTTGAATCGGACAGCAGCCAATCAAATTGTGCCAGCTGAGAAAAAGTTGCGCGTGGCAGTGCAGAGGAACGTCAGCGAGTGAATTCAGATGGAGCCCTTGGAAAGATGATACCCAAAATTATTATTTTTGGATATGAAGACTACGCTGTAGTCAACAAAAAATTGATTGCAACTTGCAAAACATGCGGGAAGAAAATTAGACGGAGGCGCAACAACTTCCAACTTTGTTCAACATTTGAAGCTGCACAAAGAACGGTAAGTCGTGGCTAATAAAACCGACAGCTATATATAACTTTGCTTGTATAGCATGTTGTCTAACTTGTCTTAAGTCAATGAGCCTCCATACAGTCTGTCAGTGCGGGAACGTGATCATTGCACCCAAGATTGAGCTACATCTATAACTGCTAGGCAGTTTGTAGCCTAAATCCTGCCTGATGTTACTGCTGTTCCTAAATCCATTGACATACGTTAGCCTACTGTAACCACACAGAGAGGGTTTGTGTGTTGTGTGTTAAGGTTGGGCGATTGTGCATAAGCATACATCGCGTGATAGTCGATCGCTATGGGAGGGGTCTTTCTCATGGCTACCCATGTATTTCCATGGAAATATAATGTTTATTTGGGAAGTAATAAATATATATATTTGTTAAAGCATTCATGTTTTGCGTAAATGTAGTATACTAACTCTTGTTAAAAATATGAAATGATATTACATTTGGTGAAGAGTACATTATGACTTGTTTAGGACTCGAAACTCAAAGTTTAGGACTTGAGACTTGACTCGGACTTGCCTGCCTTGACTTGGGACTTGACGTGGGTCTTGAGTGCTAAGACTTGAGACTTACTTGTGACTTGTAAAACAATGACTTGGTCCCACCTCTGCTCTTAATAGATCCAACCACCCTAGTTAATGAATATATTATATGATGCATTAGCCTCATTCTTTAGTTAGCCGAATAGCTGTGTTCACGGGAGTTTGTTTTTTATGGAGTCTTAGTTCAGTTCAGCCAGTACTCTGAAAGAGTAGGCCTCTGTATTTCACTCCCTCTTTGGCTCAGACAACTGGTAAAGGAACAGGGACACAGAGGGAAAGGAAGGTCTCACATTAACAATTTATGCTGTCTGATGTACACTCAGGATCATCACCACCGCAAAAGGTCACACTCCCCAAAGCTGCGAGCTGGGGGAGCTAGTGAAGACCTTCCTTTCTCATATCGTTCACAAATTAAACAAAAATTCCCATTCAGGGTCAAAAGCCCTGCCCTTTTGCCAAAGCAGGTAAAACATTCCAACTTTAATTGGATGGCAAAATGTCTTTCAGGCTTGGGCACTTGACCCTGAAGATCAGTGGAGAGATTCTAAAGAACCCTTCTAACCGAGACACTCTCCTGTGTTTTAAAACTGATTCATTCCATCCTCAACTTATACAGTAGAACACTTTTACCGCACATAGACCTACACTATGGAGGGACCTTATATAATTGATTCATAAACTGTGTAATTGGATCTATCTTCACAGTCATGACAGCTGCATTGTAGTATTGTATCTATGAAATGTCAGTTTATACAAAATGTGCCTTGCAACAAAACATTTCATCCTGAATTTCCTTGGTCTTTAAGATCACTATGTAACATAATTTGTTCCAAGATGATATATTGTGTCTGGCTGGAACAAGTTCTGTAATTGAGAGTGCAGAGTTCCACAATGGACCGTCAAAGTGCCGGCCAGCAGTCTGACAACCTCCATTTGTCCTGCCAATCGAACACCAAAATATTGTGCACAAAAAGATGCAGGTAGGCTGAGAAAGTGAGTGTGTATCAGACAGTGAAAGCTTAAACTGAAAATAGAGGAGAAACAACATGACGGTCTGTCTTACAAAGGCCTATTGAGTTCCCCTCCCCTAGCTCTCTTCCTTCCTGTTAGTGCCAGTCTGCATTAGCTGGCAATAGTTCAACAGCCTCATCTCAATGGAGCAACTTCAAAGTCAATAGCGTCACTCAGACCTTTGGGCCTGAGAGGCAGAGATCGAACCACATTTCAAATTATCATAATGAGAAGGAACACCTGGGACCATTAGCCCTGGTCCTCATTACACTGACGTTTGACACAGGCCTGAGCTCTCTAAAGCCTGTTTGGTTCTGTTTTCAAGCCCAACGGATACTGTAAACTGATTGCTGAAACATTTTGCCCATCACTGTTACTTTGGGATTTTCATACTAAGAAACTAGTAAATACTTAATGACTCTCAGGATTTAAGAAGTTGACTGAGTCCAATTTATGCTGAATAAAAAGAGGCATTTATGTGCAAGTTTTTTTAATCTATCCGAAATATGCCTTCATGAAGTGTTCTTGGCTTAGAATAATTCCAAAGGGAAAACAACTACAACACATACAGTGCATTCGGAAAGTATTCAGACCTCTTCCCTTTTTCCACATTACAGCCTTATTCTAAAATGGATTAATTCATTTACACAGTCTACATAGAGTACCCCATAAAAAAAACAGAAATAGCTTATAATACCTTATAAGTATTCAGACCCTTTGCTATTAGACTTCGAAATTGAGCTCAGGTGCATCCTGTTTCCATTGATCATCCTTGAGATGTTTCTACAACTTGATTGGAGTCCACATGTGGAAAATTCAATTGATTGGACATGATTTGGAAAGGCGTGACACACCTGTCTATTTAAGGTCCCACAGTTGACAGTGCATGTCAGAGAAAACCCAAGCCATGAGGTTGAAGGAATTGTTTGTAGAGCTGCAAGACAGAATTGTATCGAGGTACAGATCTGGGGAAGGGTACCAAAACATTTCTGCATCATCGAAGGTCATCAAAAACACAGTGGCCTCCGTCATTCTTAAATGGAAGTTTAAGTTTGTAATCACCAAGTCACCAATCACCAAATCACCAATCACCAAGTTTGGAATCACCAAGGCTCTTTCTAAATCTGTCCGCTCGGCCAAACTGAGCAATCGGGGGAGAAGGGCCTTGGTCAGGGAGGTGACCAAGAACCTGATGGTCACTCTGAAAGAGCTCCAGAGTTCCTCTGTGGAGATGGGACAACCTTCCAGATGGACAACCATCTCTGAAACCCTCCACCAATCAGGCCTTTATGGTAGAGTGGCCAGACGGAAGCCACTCCTCAGTAAAAGGCACATGACAGCCCGCTTAGAGTTTGCCAAAAGGCACCTAAAGGACTAAGACCACGAGAAAAAATGTGGAACTCTTTGGCCTGAATGCCAAGCGTCACGTCTGGAGGAAACCTAGCACCATCCCTATGGTGAAGCAGGGACTGGGAGACTAGTCAGGATCGAGGGAGAGATGAACAGAGCAAAATACAGAGAAATCCTTGATGAAAACTTGCTCCACAGTACTCAGGACCTCAGAATGGTGCAAAGGTTCACCTTCCAACAGGACAATGACCCTAAGCACACAGCCAAGACAATGCAGCAGTGGCTACAGAACAAGTCTCTGAATACCCTTTAGTGGCCCAGCCAGAGGCGGACTAATCAATTTTAGAATAAGGCTGTAATGTAACAAAATGTGGAAAATGTGAAGGGGTCTGAATACTTTCCAAATGCACTGTATCTCCGGCAGTGTTTGACAAGCTGTGATGGGGATAATCAGCTTTCTAACCTTGGTCTACTCTAAGGACAGCGCCTAAGGGCTATATTCAGGTTCTACTGTAGGAGACGTTGACCATGATACATTGTGTTCTTATGCTGAAATACACTGATACATTATCTCGAAAGGGTCATTTAACTGATTTTCCATTAGCAGAAGACTTTAGGGTCCAAGCAGAGACCAACCAACATCAATGAGAAGATTATGTTAGAACGTAATACACTGCTCAAAAAATAAAGGGAACACTTAAACAACACAAAGTAACTCCAAGTGAATCATACTTCTGTGAAATCAAACTGTCCACTTAGGAAGCAACACTGATTGACAATAAATTTCACATGCTGTTGTGCAAATGGAATAGACAACAGGTGGAAATTATAGGCAATTAGCAAGACACCCCCAATAAAGGAGTGGTTCTGCAGGTGGTGACTACAGACCACTTCTCAGTTCCAATGCTTCCTGGCTGATGTTTTGGTCACTTTTGAATGCTGGCGGTGCTTTCACTCTAGTGGTAGCATGAGACGGAGTCTACAACCCATACAAGTGGCTCAGGTAGTGCAGCTCATCCAGGATGGCACATCAATGCGAGCTGTGGCAAGAAGGTTTGCTGTGTCTGTTAGCGTAGTGTCCAGAGCAAGGAGGCGCTACCAGGAGACAGGCCAGTACATCAGGAGACGTGGAGGAGGCCGTAGGAAGGCAACAACCCAGCAGCAGGACCGCTACCTCCACCTTTGTGCAAGGAGGAGCAGGAGGAGCACTGCCAGAGCCCTGCAAAATGACCTCCAGCAGGCCACAAATGTGCATGTGTCTGCTCAAACGGTCAGAAACAGACTCCATGAGGGTGGTATGAGGGCCCGACGTCCACAGGTGGGGGTTGTGCTTACAGCCCAACACTGTGCAGGACGTTTGGCATTTGCTAGAGAACATCAAGATTGGAAAATTCGCCACTGGCGCCCTGTGCTCTTCACAGATGAAAGCAGGTTCACACTGAGTACATGTGACAGACATGACAGAGTCTGGAGACGCCGTGGAGAACGTTCTGCTGCCTGCAACATCCTCCGGCATGACCGGTTTGGCGGTGGGTCAGTCATGGTGTGGGGTGGCATTTCTTTGTGGGGCCGCACAGCCCTCCATGTGCTCGCCAGAGGTAGCCTGACTGCCATTAGGTACCGAGATGAGATCCTCAGACCCCTTGTGAGACCATATGCTGGTGCGGTTGGTCCTGGGTTCCTCCTAATGCAAGACAATGCTAGACCTCATGTGGCTGGAGTGTGTCAGCAGTTCCTGCAAGAGGAAGGCATTGATGCTATGGACTGGCCCGCCCATTCCCCAGACCTGAATCCAATTGAGCACATCTGGGCTATCATGTCTCGCTCCATCCACCAACGCCACGTTGCACCACAGACTGTCCAGGAGTTGGCGGATGCTTTCGTCCAGGTCTGGGAGGGAGGTCATACAGGCACGTGGAGGCCACACACACTACTGAGCCTCATTTTGACTTGTTTTAAGGACATTAAATCAAAGTTTGATCAGCCTGTAGTGTGGTTTTCCACTTTAATTTTGAGTGTGACTCCAAATCCAGACCTCCAAGGGTTGATAAATTTGATTTCCATTGATCATTTTTGTGTGATTTTGTTGTCAGCACATTCAACTATGTAAAGAAAAAAGTATTTAATAAGAAGATTTCATTCAGATCTAGGATGTGTTATTTTAGTGTTTCCTTTATTTTTTGAGCAGTGTAGATTTCCAAGTGTGAAAATAAAACAACATAGAATACAATTTGAATTGTGAAAAACAGATATATTCATATGCAGATCTCATGTATTACTGCAGATTCCCAGGTATATCCACATATAATCTACATGAGCCACCAAAGACATCAACTAGCATTGTAATACAGTATGTAATGGAATACTGTATGTGTTGAGGCTAGTTCAGTCAAGGCCAGTTTAACCCAGTATAGTACAGCTGATGCCAGACTTGAGGGAGATGCATACAGTATTTCACAACAGAAAGATGAGTCGTGTCAGAAGGAGGCCACAAGGGATGAAGACCAATTACAGGACTGACATGAACCCAAACAAAATAGTCAGCCTCTAGGGAAGTATCCTGCGTAGTCCACAATCTCTTAATGTAAAACACTGGGGAAGTATCCAGCATAGTCCACAATCTCTTAATGTAAAACACTGGGGAAGTATCCAGCATAGTCCACAATCTCTTAATGTAAAACACTGGGGAAGTATCCAGCATAGTCCACAATCTCTTAATGTAAAACACTGGGGAAGTATCCAGCATAGTCCACAATCTCTTAATGTAAAACAGTGGGGAAGTATCCAGCATAGTCCACAATCTCTTAATGTAAAACAGTGGGGAAGTATCCAGCGTAGTCCACAATCTCTTAATGTAAAACACTGGGGAAGTATTGTCAGGTTCTATTTTTCAGAGTAAATGACTCACGGACACTGGAGAAGCTTTCACCAAGTTTAATTATTCCCAAAGGTTCTGTACAGCTGTAATCAGACAGCAAAACATTTTAGACATCACAATTATATACATCCTATTTAAGACACTCCCTCTCTCCATCCTTAGTTTATGCCCAAGAGAAAGTAGGTAACCAGATACTAACCCTGATTAATCCCTGAAGGGAAACTGACCTCACCCCTCAACTCCTGACCTCAACCCCTCCTTCACCTAATCCACAGATATCCATCTGTCTTCCCTATATCAACACAACGCTCTCCTCTCCTCCATCAAACATGTTCCAAAGCCTTCTGGGTTGCTACAGAGACTTTCTATTCAAGGCTTCGTCTCTATCATTTATTTAATATCTCAATGTTCAAAGTTGAGCCGATTCCAACAGTATGCAGCACAGTCCATAATCTCTTAATGTAAAACACTGGGGAAGTATGCAGCACAGTCCATAATCTCTTAATGTAAAACACTGGGGAAGTATGCAGCACAGTCCATAATCTCTTAATGTAAAACACTGGGGAAGTATGCAGCACAGTCCATAATCTCTTAATGTAAAACACTGGGGAAGTATGCAGCACAGTCCATAATCTCTTAATGTAATACACTGGGGAAGTATGCAGCACAGTCCATAATCTCTTAATGTAAAAGTGTTTCATTAATCCATAATGTTAACCCTGATGTCAACCCTGAAGTGACCTCCAGACTACCATGACACCCCAGTGTTTTACATTAAGAGATTATGGACTGTGCTGCATACTTCCCCAGTGTATGCAGCACAGTCCATAATCTCTTAATGTAAAACACTGGGGTGTCATGGTAGTCTGGAGGTCACTTCAGGGTTAACATTATGGATTAATGAAACACAGTGAGAGCTGTTAGAGGGGATGAAAGCCGATAAGGGGTTAGACAATCCTGGTTTTGGGCAAATCAGGCAATTGGGAATTCAGGCAAACATAACTGTAACTACCTCTGTTGGCTAGCCCTTACAGTAGTTTCATTTAATAAACTGCACATACCAGCAGCTGTGGCTTTTGTGGCTCGAGTCAAGTCTGAGAAAAGCGGCTCACATCCCATGGTGTAGCACGTAACAGTTCTCCTCTGACCCAATCCCTGGATGAGGAGGAGTGTCTACTGACACGAGAGTGAAACATAACACTGAATCTGGGACACCATACTAGGGCACTTAGCAAGTGATCCCCGGAGCAGGGATCTGGAGACCGGATAAAAGAAGGAGGAACAACGATGCAAGACAGAATTATCTCAGGACAAAAGCCATGTGTCTCCCGAAGAACATATTAATTTGCATCTCCATTTTGAGCCAATGCTGAGTAGGCTTATGGAACCCCAGCATGAAAATAGACTCAGCCGAGGCCCTTTGTCTAAACTGCTATATCGTTTTCAGTCTTAAAAAAATATACTTAAGTAGCAGGGCCCCATCATCAGTTTGGGGCAGTAGTGAACTACATGTGGTTTAACTTGCAATTTAAATACATTTTTGCAGTAGCTTTGTGGTAGTTGACCTAAATTCAAATCTTGGTAGTGTTTTCAGTAGTTCATTACTTTGTTGCCATGTAGTGGTGTAGCTTACTACTGGAACTACACACAACTTTTTTTTTTGCAAAAATAAAATATTGGTGAAGTAGGCAAGAATTGCCTTAATTTTTCAGCATCAAACCTGCCTAATTCTCACTTGAAACACTTTTTGTGTGCCGAGTTCCACATGTTTGAGTTTAATAGGCCAGAATACACATTCTGTTAACATCTGACTCCAGAGTGATATGTTCTTGCAATTTGTAGTCTGTGACATTTCAGATTCAGGTATGATAATTTTTCGCTAAGTAGTTTGGATGCAGTGAACTACTTTTCAAAAGTAACATTAAGGTTAGCTTTAGTGTAGTTTAACTTAGTGTGAAGTAACTGGTAGCTCGTTAATTCTATTTTCAGAGTAGCTTCCCCAACCCTGCCCATCATCTATTTCAGTGCGTGTGTCAAAGACCATTTTAACCATTAATGAAAACAATAAGGTCCCACTTTACCATGCAAAGGTTGCATACCATAGAAATAACATTGTTGTACACATGTCAGCCAAGTATAATGACAGTAGTCATATGTACTGTTACATAGAAGCGTGTACAATGGAGATTACTGTGTAGTCATAAAAAGCTATTGAAAGTCCATAATAGAATGTCTCCTGATTCAGTCATCCCTGCTTGTCTCGTTTCTATGGGATTTCTATAATCTACCTCCACAATTCCTACCAATCTCTACTGTCTATATGAAATTCAGACTGGATCTCCACCACTCAGAGAATGTAACTGAGGGCAAAGACTATGGCTTTAATAACACCTTCTGTATTATGTTCTCATGACATTTACATTGAACCTCGTTTCATTTGATCTAACTATTTAACATAACCTCTGTTTCCATAGTAACTCTTGGGTATCGATTTTATACAGAGAAAGGACTTTGATTCAACTCATAGTGCACCATGCAGCTTACTAGAGGGAAAGAACATTTCGGAACCTATGCTTAGGACAAGTACAGTTTGAATCATTTTTGCAAGATATTCTTGGATATGTGAAGTAAAAACAGTGCAGGTACCCACCGTGGTTTGCTAGCATGGTGTGAACTGGGGTGTAATGGTTCTTGGACGTTCGGAGAGGTGTGTCCATGTCTTTGGGTGAACCCTCCAATGCTGCAATATTTTCATTCTCCTTATTTAGTCCTTGTTGCCTCAAAATGTCTGCAAGGGCTCTGCGAAAGAAATGTAAAAACACAGATGTAATTTAATAGTTGTCAGACTATACAAACAGAAACCGAAATAATTTCCTGTTTTCAATGACCGACAACCATTATTATCAACATCCCCAGAAGGTCTACTTAATTTATTTAGTTACATACAGCTTCAATTGTGTTGGTGGAACTCCAAAACCAGGTACAGTGTGAAGTGTAATTACACCCAACGTGGCCGATAGGCCAGGTTTCACTACTGAGCCACACTGAGTACAGATGTGCCTTTCCCTTCAGGCCAAGGAAAGACAGCTAAAGCCATTCATCAATGTTCCTTGAAGAACGTTCTGCTAGAGCTATACGCCCCCACTACTAAGGTTCAAATGGGAATCTAACTCCTACCAAGTTACCAATTTTTCACACAAAGCATCTTGCTATCACCATTTTCAACATTGGTCCCCATTGAAGCATAGTGGTGAGGATGGTGGACATATTGGTTTCTTCAAAGAGCTGAAAGGGTAATGTAACTGTGTCAAAGTCGACCTGAGTCAACTTCTTTCCATAACTCTCTGTGACTTTGGGAGCTATATATTAATAGCCTTTCCCTTCTAGGATGGGCACACTTTAACCATATCCTTTTCACAGACTGAGGCGACCTGGTTTTCATCGCCCCAGTTGACTACTTTGTGTCTTGTATGGCAGGAACACGTTCAACCAGTCCCACACAGTGGAGGAATAGAGGTGCTTTTTAAAAATATTGTGTTTGAAAACCCCAAAGTCTAGACCTGTCACAGTTTCCTCTCCTACAAAATCTCTTAGGTAAATCATGTTTCAATAGCACCAGTACATTCCTATGTATGGGAAGGGAAAAAACATCTTCAAGAAATGGGAACGTATAAAATAATCTTCAAATGATACACCCATCATCCATCGAGGGAGTGAAGTAAATACTGTAAAGAAGAGAAGTGAAAATAAATTGTAATTCCATTTACACTGCACTTGCAGCACATGACAGAGGATGTGGTTCAGTCTTGTTGGTTATCAGAGGGACTTGCCTCCGCAGTGAAATTAGATTTTTTTCTCTCTTTCTTTCTATTTTAACACATTTCTACATTGTCAAAAGAGATAAGGAAGCCTAGAATGTGTTTACAGATATGGCGACATGTTTGCAATTATTTCAGACTGAGACAGAGATTTAATTATTATGAGCATGTGGTGTAGATGTTCAACAAGTCTATCATCTGCATTCTAAACGGATTAGTTTAGTTTATTAGGATCCCATTAGCTACTGCACATGCAGCAGCTACTCTTCTTGGGGTTCACATACAATGTACAAATACATGACAAAGTACAGAACAGTTATAGACAAGAAAAACACAAGATATTACATTAAATAAAAAATAAAAAATGCACATAAAATAAGAGTTATATATTTGAAAGAGACCAAGAGACAACAAAAATAGTATTTACATATTCATATTATTCATAGTATTCATATATATTCATAGTATTCACATATACACATTCATAGTCTTATATACAATACATTACATCTTTAGAAATAGGAGAGATGATGTGATACAACATACTTTTTTTTTCTTCCGTTTTTTAAAGCTAAACTTACTTTTTTCCTGAGTAACGTCTTGTGGCAGAGCATTCCACAATGACACGGCTCTAAACATACAGTAACTGAGCGATGCATTAAATCTGTCTTTGGTTTGGGTCCTGTGAAGAAACCCATAGTGACGTATCTGGTGGAGTATGTACAGTATGTCTCATTGAAGTGTATGCATATAGATTATACAAGTGGTTAGGCATTTTCAACACACACACATTTCTTAAAAAGACTAGAAGAGAAGTAACACATTTCTCCTCAACCCTCAACCATGACAGACTCATGCATGCTGTTGATGTTAGTTCTGTGTGTACAGTCAAGGGCAAGGCGTGCTGCTTTGTTTTGAGTCAACTGCAGCTTCGCTAGGTCTTTCTTTGCTGCACCGGGCCATTTACCAATTAAAATAGGTTCAAAAGCATTGGGGAGAAAAAAATGGAAACCAATGTGAATTTGTACTCCTCTTGGATCCTGAACTCCACAAAATATTTGTCAAGCCATGATTCATGGCTGAATTAATATGTTATAAAAGTATTGCAGCATTGACCCTGCCTATCAGGTTGTCAGTAATTTCGGTTTAACGCAGAACTAAAAACTCTTGTAATTTGGTCAGATGCTGGAGGACCAGTACCAGTACCAATTAGGTATATGTAGTCTGTCCATGAGAGATTAGTTGTCAGGAACACCAAAGAAATTAATATTCCCAATGTGAGCAGAGAGAAGGATATCACTGACATGTTAACCACTAATGGAGTAAAAGCAGAGACTGGAGAAGAAATACATCCATGGAGGTGTGCTTTACATGCATTAAAGTTATACAAGAGACATTGCAAAGTCATACTATCTCACCTACCTCACCCAATCTGCTTTCTCTGCCCAATATTATGGTAAAATCACTCAAAAATGACATATTCAATCTCACTGCATGCAGGTCAATTTAGAAATCCCTTTTGAATGTATTGGAACTGACTCTCACTGGCATAACAAAACCTAATATGTACTCAATCTGAGAGTAGATACTTTTTTGCAACAGATCCATCTTAAATTGCATCCAGGTTTGCTTTCGAGAAAGTGATCAATATAGACCACTCAAATCCCTGGCTTTGGCTTTCACTCGACATTTATTGTGCCTCCGTGAAGGTCACAGAAGAAACAACAAAGGTCTGCCAATGCCTTAGCATTCCCCTCACAATCCATCCCCAGTCACTGAGATAAAACTCTGAGTCACTTCACAGGGCTAAATACATTTAAACCATTGCCTAGTATATAGTTAATCCCATGTTCCAATACTACTTTCTAGACAGGGTTATCAGCATGGATGTCTCAAGCCAGCCACAGAAGTCATTTTTTCCCCCCGGCAGAGATCATTGTTACCAAATGTGCCAAATGATTGTTGGAAATAAATCATTAAAAAGCTATTGAATGTCCACTATGCAATGTCACCTCGTTTAGTCATCCCTACTCTGGCTGCATTTACACAGGCAGCCCAATTCTGATTTTACACTAATTGGTCTTTTGTCCAGTCACATGAGATATTTTAACACTATATATTTTTTGAGCTGATCTGATTGGTCAAAAGACCAAAAAGTAAAGAAAAAAATCTGAATTGGGCAGCATCTGTCTCATCTCTCTCACCATCAGTCATACTGATGTGGTGGTGGCAGTAAGCATCTCCATTTGAAAGTACGCCCCATGGCTAGGATAGGAGAGCATTAAGGGGCCAGAAATCCTCACAGTCTCCTCAGTTCCAAGTACTGAGATGGGGGTACTGCCACAGCCTCAGAAGTCTAATAGTCTTTAGTGGGATCAAAGTGAGTCGTTTGGTAGGTTGCATGAAATAGCTTTGACTAGAACTGTAGGAATACACTAGAGACAGACAGATATTGGTATCATATTTCTACTTGTACTGTCATCGTTGAAACTGTCAAGGTAATGGCTTGGCTTGCATTTAAGGATTCTATATTTGAATGTCACTCTATGAGCAGAAAAATGTGTCTGAGAGCATTATCTCTTAAACCAAAGACCTGTACTTGACACCATCTTTTGGTGTGACTATTAAATCAATAGCTATTGAGGTTGTAGACATAACCATGAATTTTCGAAAGGAAAAATGAATGGGGGGCACTTATCCAAGCCTTGTTCTCGTGTCTATATTTTGTCAACAGAACCATCCACCAGACGTTTAATAAACTGAGGGGAACAAAAAGGTTTCCTTTCTAATGCTTTGATATGCATTGTTCAGCTCGGAGTCAATGACATTTGACAGGCTGAAGTATGGACTTCTAACAACAGTGTGAGTGGGACTCATCTAACAGCTGAGGTATTGATGCAGAAAACAGGTGCCGAGGTTAATGGATGTTGTGGAAGAGAGACAGATCTATGGTTGTAGATCCCTGTCATGAGAAGATGACAGTGTCATCCTTGGAGCTTACCCCATACTGAACATCTGGCCACCGCTACAGTTCAAGCTGCATTTAACTCCAGACAAAGTTCTTCCAGTCTGCTAGACCAGCCACTATATCCACTAGGCTTGTGGTACAAATTATCTCTAGTGGAGAAACATACATGTTCTATCTAGGGTTGATGCCATGGGAGGTGCTTGCTTAAGAATGGGTACAAATTAATGCTGCATGGAGTCTGAGAACAATCAATCTGAATTCCACTCACTGCCTTGATTTTATGGAGCCAGCAGGTAACGAGGGTACAGAAGCCAGTCCTAGCAAGGCACAATTAGCCTCACATGGGCTTTCATCAAGATCTTAGCTTTGGCTGAACAGGTAGACAACCCCCTTTGCTATGGGCTAATATACACCAGACCACCATTAGACAACCACAATGATTGGCTAACCACATGTGGTTTCTCCACCCAAACCATCTCTTTCGGTACTGTCTTGTTATAGCTTTTCTTGCAAGGCATAGGTATACTACTCACATACAACACTGTGAGTGAATGAGATAGCTGCTGGCTTAATCTGCTAAATTCATCATGGCGGGTTGATGTCAGAGCACAAAATCCCTAACATACTCCTCCACTTCAGAAGGTTAACTGTCTTTCAATTCAGACTACAGTACATTAGTTACTCTCCTAGCTCTAGGAAGTGCTTAACAATATAGTCAAGGCTTCTAATGTGTCATGGAAAAAATCACCAGCTTCAATAATTGCGGAGGCAATTTGTTATTTTCAGCACCTATCCAAATACTTGGAAATTGTAGGACTGCAGAGTGCACGATTATAAGGATTGTTGGTACAGTATGCATTCATAGGGACATAATATAATGAATACATTGAGACATTGATTATACTTTCCCAACAGCAGTCCATCCATGGGTCATTATCCCGTAAGATACAAAGCCAATCAAAAGAAGGGAGAGTGACATCTGTACAGTATGTCCTCTGGGTTGTTAGCAGAGAAGCAACCCAACCTTGCTCCTAGTCTGAATGTTATACCGTGACCATGAATGTGATGCCTTTTCTTTGACAGAGCCATTCAATTCCACACCTGCATCATGGAGGTTTGTTTGTGCTGCTGATGAAAACGGAACAATACTTTAGTTGACAAGAGGCATTTAATGTTCCAATGTATGGTGGTGGTTGTGGTAGTAGTAGTGGTGGTGGTTGTGGTAGTAGTAGTGGTGGTGGTTGTGGTAGTAGTAGTGGTGGTGGTTGTGGTAGTAGTAGTGGTGGTGGTTGTGGTAGTAGTAGTGGTGGTGGTTGTGGTAATAGTAGTGGTGGTGGTAGTGGTGAATCGAGTTGACTGTCAGTTGGGGGTTGTGTATATCTGCATAAGAGAGGTACTTGAAAAGGAGTTGATTGTAATCATCAGTTGGCCTTTGCATAATGGCTTGCAGGTGATGTAACAGGTATATGTAGTCTGTCCATGAGAGATTAGTTGTCAGGAACACCAAAGAAATTAATATTCCCAATGTGAGCAGAGAGAAGGATATCACTGACATGTTAACCACTAATGGAGTAAAAGCAGAGACTGGAGAAGAAATACATCCATGGAGGTGTGCTTTACATGCATTAAAGTTATACAAGAGACATTGCAAAGTCATACTATCTCACCTACCTCACCCAATCTGCTTTCTCTGCCCAATATTATGGTAAAATCACTCAAAAATGACATATTCAATCTCACTGCATGCAGGTCAATTTAGAAATCCCTTTTGAATGTATTGGAACTGACTCTCACTGGCATAACAAAACCTAATATGTACTCAATCTGAGAGTAGATACTTTTTTGCAACAGATCCATCTTAAATTGCATCCAGGTTTGCTTTCGAGAAAGTGATCAATATAGACCACTCAAATCCCTGGCTTTGGCTTTCACTCGACATTTATTGTGCCTCCGTGAAGGTCACAGAAGAAACAACAAAGGTCTGCCAATGCCTTAGCATTCCCCTCACAATCCATCCCCAGTCACTGAGATAAAACTCTGAGTCACTTCACAGGGCTAAATACATTTAAACCATTGCCTAGTATATAGTTAATCCCATGTTCCAATACTACTTTCTAGACAGGGTTATCAGCATGGATGTCTCAAGCCAGCCACAGAAGTCATTTTTTCCCCCCGGCAGAGATCATTGTTACCAAATGTGCCAAATGATTGTTGGAAATAAATCATTAAAAAGCTATTGAATGTCCACTATGCAATGTCACCTCGTTTAGTCATCCCTACTCTGGCTGCATTTACACAGGCAGCCCAATTCTGATTTTACACTAATTGGTCTTTTGTCCAGTCACATGAGATATTTTAACACTATATATTTTTTGAGCTGATCTGATTGGTCAAAAGACCAAAAAGTAAAGAAAAAAATCTGAATTGGGCAGCATCTGTCTCATCTCTCTCACCATCAGTCATACTGATGTGGTGGTGGCAGTAAGCATCTCCATTTGAAAGTACGCCCCATGGCTAGGATAGGAGAGCATTAAGGGGCCAGAAATCCTCACAGTCTCCTCAGTTCCAAGTACTGAGATGGGGGTACTGCCACAGCCTCAGAAGTCTAATAGTCTTTAGTGGGATCAAAGTGAGTCGTTTGGTAGGTTGCATGAAATAGCTTTGACTAGAACTGTAGGAATACACTAGAGACAGACAGATATTGGTATCATATTTCTACTTGTACTGTCATCGTTGAAACTGTCAAGGTAATGGCTTGGCTTGCATTTAAGGATTCTATATTTGAATGTCACTCTATGAGCAGAAAAATGTGTCTGAGAGCATTATCTCTTAAACCAAAGACCTGTACTTGACACCATCTTTTGGTGTGACTATTAAATCAATAGCTATTGAGGTTGTAGACATAACCATGAATTTTCGAAAGGAAAAATGAATGGGGGGCACTTATCCAAGCCTTGTTCTCGTGTCTATATTTTGTCAACAGAACCATCCACCAGACGTTTAATAAACTGAGGGGAACAAAAAGGTTTCCTTTCTAATGCTTTGATATGCATTGTTCAGCTCGGAGTCAATGACATTTGACAGGCTGAAGTATGGACTTCTAACAACAGTGTGAGTGGGACTCATCTAACAGCTGAGGTATTGATGCAGAAAACAGGTGCCGAGGTTAATGGATGTTGTGGAAGAGAGACAGATCTATGGTTGTAGATCCCTGTCATGAGAAGATGACAGTGTCATCCTTGGAGCTTACCCCATACTGAACATCTGGCCACCGCTACAGTTCAAGCTGCATTTAACTCCAGACAAAGTTCTTCCAGTCTGCTAGACCAGCCACTATATCCACTAGGCTTGTGGTACAAATTATCTCTAGTGGAGAAACATACATGTTCTATCTAGGGTTGATGCCATGGGAGGTGCTTGCTTAAGAATGGGTACAAATTAATGCTGCATGGAGTCTGAGAACAATCAATCTGAATTCCACTCACTGCCTTGATTTTATGGAGCCAGCAGGTAACGAGGGTACAGAAGCCAGTCCTAGCAAGGCACAATTAGCCTCACATGGGCTTTCATCAAGATCTTAGCTTTGGCTGAACAGGTAGACAACCCCCTTTGCTATGGGCTAATATACACCAGACCACCATTAGACAACCACAATGATTGGCTAACCACATGTGGTTTCTCCACCCAAACCATCTCTTTCGGTACTGTCTTGTTATAGCTTTTCTTGCAAGGCATAGGTATACTACTCACATACAACACTGTGAGTGAATGAGATAGCTGCTGGCTTAATCTGCTAAATTCATCATGGCGGGTTGATGTCAGAGCACAAAATCCCTAACATACTCCTCCACTTCAGAAGGTTAACTGTCTTTCAATTCAGACTACAGTACATTAGTTACTCTCCTAGCTCTAGGAAGTGCTTAACAATATAGTCAAGGCTTCTAATGTGTCATGGAAAAAATCACCAGCTTCAATAATTGCGGAGGCAATTTGTTATTTTCAGCACCTATCCAAATACTTGGAAATTGTAGGACTGCAGAGTGCACGATTATAAGGATTGTTGGTACAGTATGCATTCATAGGGACATAATATAATGAATACATTGAGACATTGATTATACTTTCCCAACAGCAGTCCATCCATGGGTCATTATCCCGTAAGATACAAAGCCAATCAAAAGAAGGGAGAGTGACATCTGTACAGTATGTCCTCTGGGTTGTTAGCAGAGAAGCAACCCAACCTTGCTCCTAGTCTGAATGTTATACCGTGACCATGAATGTGATGCCTTTTCTTTGACAGAGCCATTCAATTCCACACCTGCATCATGGAGGTTTGTTTGTGCTGCTGATGAAAACGGAACAATACTTTAGTTGACAAGAGGCATTTAATGTTCCAATGTATGGTGGTGGTTGTGGTAGTAGTAGTGGTGGTGGTTGTGGTAGTAGTAGTGGTGGTGGTTGTGGTAGTAGTAGTGGTGGTGGTTGTGGTAGTAGTAGTGGTGGTGGTTGTGGTAGTAGTAGTGGTGGTGGTTGTGGTAATAGTAGTGGTGGTGGTAGTGGTGAATCGAGTTGACTGTCAGTTGGGGGTTGTGTATATCTGCATAAGAGAGGTACTTGAAAAGGAGTTGATTGTAATCATCAGTTGGCCTTTGCATAATGGCTTGCAGGTGATGTAACACTATTTTCCAGAGAGGAATGAAATTGATCATCATTGTGAATTATGGCTTCGTCCCTATTCAAAAGTTGAGCATATAGCTGCACACCTGTGATGGTCAGATTTCTATGCACCATTGGGATGAAGTGCTCGTGATTTAGTCTATTCACAAATCTAATTTAGCTTTCTATACCCAGTGTACACATTTTTACTGTCATCAGCAGACCTTTCATGTCTGTGAAAAATGAAGCTGGTGTTTCTTAACAGTGATTGCACACACAATCATGTACACACACACACACACACACACACACACACACACACACACACACACACACACAAACACACACACACACACACTAACACACACACACACACACACACACAGGAAAAAAGTGGCCCCCATAATAAATGACTATTTCTTAACCTGAATGTGAGGGTGACTTACCTATGGACATTCATTTCCTGAGGGGGCTTGGTTGCTTTGTCGTAGGCAACTTTTGCAGAAACTCCGATGAGGATGATAAAAGCTATGACACCACAGGTGATGTATACCGTTGTGTTAGTCTGATCCAAGTCAGGGTCGTAAGTGTCACCTGTTGGTGCCGGGGAGGGAGGCTGCGTTTTGATCCAATCTGGGGTGTTATAATTTGTGCAGGTTTTCTGTTCTATGCGTTTCCCTTTTTCTGCACAGCAATAGCGCAGGAAACAACTTCCACAACAGTAGCGGTGCTCGGTATTGTTGCACTCGAACACTTTATCGTACGCTCCGCTCACGTCATAGTAGCCCAGGCAGGTGTCATGGGTAGCGATCGAAGGTGCCTGGACCTGAGTGTTTCGCCGCGGAACCGCAGTAGGCGCCTCCGTGCCGTTCACCTCCTTCATCTTCTGATTCCGCTTTGGAGCGTTTTTCTTCTTGTTGGCTGTAGCCGCGCACAGTACATTCAGCGGGTCCAAGTAAATCAAAAGAAGCAGAAGATGCTGTATCCCCATGATTTGAGGTTGTATGTCTTTGCTGATGCGATCCTTTGCCCCCCACTTTTTTTAGTTGTATGCTTTCTCTCCTCACACGAAGACCTCTGCTTCTTTACCTAGCCGTGCTCCTGCCACTGACCCAGTCTTGTGGCTGTCCACAGGGGTTCATTTCCGAAGCCCTTTTCCAACTGTCCACTGCCGAGAGTGTCATGCTCTGGTTGAGGGAAGGATGCTTCTTGCACCAATCAATTGCAGTCGGACGACCGTGTCACACATTGTGCAGCATCCTCCGACTATAAGTGGAGTTCTGTGGTCATTGGGGGACTTTTGGGTGGAGGAACTGTCATTTGGATTCAGCTTGAGAAATGGGCTGAAGAATCCCCTCCGGCTGTCTTAGACAATGCCATCTACCATAAGTATGTATTTATTAGCAAAGCTCTAAATCTTGCACAGTTGAACGTTGATTGTTTTCTGTAGAGAAAGAAGGAGAGAAAGACAGGATTCAGTAAATTCCAACTGTAAAAAAATACTTTGGTAAAAGAAAAAAAAGGACCAAACATTTTGCATAAGAAAAATAACATAACCATCTGCACCAAATTAAATCTAATTTTATGAATTGCGTATCAATGCCAACTTAACAGACGCAAATGAACGCGCGTAAAACAATTCTGCTCAGTCAAACAAACGTTCCCTCGCAGACGCACGAACTGTTTCAGCACCATGGACAGCGCAACCCAGCGCGGACGCTATGCGGATATATCCCTGAGTAGTTCTTCGTGCTATGCTTTCTATTTTTGAATGTCCACTTCAAAGTTATAACGCAGACAAGTAAAAAGTCTTAACTCATTTTACAGAGAAATAGCCTAACATATTCAGTGTTGGTAGTTCCCCCCTCTTTTATTGTGTGAGGTTTACTTTCCTCCAGCTTTATTCATGGAGAGAAGAAGACGAATCTAACGAAACTTTTGTACAAACAAGACAACCAAAATCACACAGCAACGAAACAGAAAAACACTTACCCGTTGATGGTGTCAGGAAACTGAGTGTCTCGACTCTGCCACAGACTGAACCAAAGTACCTCAGCTCCGCGTGAGACCCCGTTCTGCTCCGACCCGACTCCCCCCTCCACATGAGCGCGTCTACGTCACCAATACAGGTACCTCAGTTAATTAGAAATCGGCCCCTGACAGCAGTGCTCTCGGTCATGCCTACAGGCTGCACTCAGTAATCTGGACCATTCTAGAACTGCATTAGAGTTTTCCCTTTCAGAGTGCGACGTTGGTGGTGTAAATCTTCGCTTTACTGTACAATGCTGCGTTCACTCATACCATGTAACAGCAGCATGTTGCAATTGTTGGTGCTTCTATATAGTTGGCTTTTATTATGGCCTATTATGCGAGAGATTGGGAATGATCTGCTTTAGGTAATACAATAACATGCCACAATATGATGCTAATACACAGTTTAACATGTCATGATAGCAGAGTTTGTCTCCACGCTATTGGAATGTTCTATTCTGGTGTTCAGAAAAGTGGCTATATTTCCTAAGACATTGATATCTAATCTGGAATGTGGCTCTTTGGAAAGAGAGACCACATACATTACAACGGAAAGCAGTTGGTTAATATTCAGTGAAAAGGCTGCATTAAAGCTAACACACTTACTTATAGGAGGCTCCTGAAACCGCAGTAGCCTAATTTTCAATGAAAGGCACTGCATCATGTTCAACCTCCATGTAATTTTGGATGAGGCAGTGGAGACTGAAAAAGAACAATGGCCTACATAATTGACTTCAGCCCCTAGTTCAGTGGAGGTTCCTGGGAGACCTTGTGCAATCTAAATCTAACAATCCTTATCGTTTCAGACAACTCTACATATTTGATGTACTTCCACCCTCAGTTTTCATTTGACAGGTTTGTGTACTTTCAGTTGTGTTTGCCCCATATTACAGTATGAGTATAAGGCTATGATGAGCTACTGTTACTCTCCAAGCACAGTAAGTTACTTTGTGGCCCATGGTTGAATGAGGTAGCCTTTTTTAACCTTGTCACCACGTTGAGTTGCATGTTGAAAACAGCGAGGCCTTTGAAATGAAATCCATAAACTCCACGCTGCCCTGACAGTGTTCAGAAGCTAATATGACAAGGAGACAAGAAAAGGGCACAGGGCTTTTGATAAATGTGTTTCTTCACTGGATGCTATGGATGGCAGCATTTGCAAATTAGCCCCCCGACTCTCTGTCAGTCAAAATGACACATCAGATGTCATATCGAGCACAAAGGGAAGAAGGATTGTCCATTAATGTTTAACAGCTTAGTGTGGAGAAAGCTAGCCTCAGCAAAAAGCATTGACAGGTAACGACTGGGTCGACATTGGCTCAGGAATAATGAGACTATTCCTCAGAAGAATGAAATCATTAGGGTTCCACCTGGGAATTCTGCTCTTTTGTTTTCTCTCAATTAAGTGGAATGAGCAACATCTTGAAACAACAACTAATTGGAAACAATACTGTCTAATGTTATATTTTCTCCAAACAGAAGACTAAGTGACAATAATGAGGTGTCATTGTTATGACATCATGAATATGCCCCACCTACTGTACAACATCTGTTTGATGTGTGTCTAAAAACCTGCTCTTTCAATCAGGGACTGTATGTGGACCTCTTTTTGGGCTTCAGCTCAGAGCATGACCAAAATGTCTGCTCCAGTTCTTATGCAAAACAGAGTAGTGTGTAATGTTGAAATGTTTGGGTACGTTTGAGTTAATGGAACTGTCAAAAACTGTTTAATCAAAAAAGCAAATACTATTTCAAAAATGAATTGTTTAAGGCATTTGTATAAGATTTTATAAGATTTGAATTCCTAGAAGTACCATCAGCCCACACCCATGTATTCCAAAGTCACAAAATCATTGAGTCTGAAAAGGTTATGCTAAATCTACACGAATGTCCTCTGAGATGTAGAAGTAAACCCACTTCAAACTACCAATACACATTTCAATTTAATGAGAACATATGTAATGGCACCCTATCTCCCTCATTTTGACAGGCCCAAGCGATCTCCTCTCAAGAGCAGATAGGCATGGGGAAATTAGCCGATGTTATCAGCGCTGATGTTATCAAAGTTAGCCATTTGGGGCATACTAGGCAGCTTCTGTGTGGCCTACTACTTATCTCCAATTTCAGAGTGAAGCCAGAAGGGCATAGTTGTTACTGACTTCAAACACTTTTGCCGTATCTATATGGTTGCTTTCATGCCATTTTTCGGGAAATGCACCGACACATAGTAAAGAACCACAACATGGTTCAGTGGGATGTGTCAAAGAAAGTTAAGACCCATGTGGCATGTGGAGAGAAAGTGAGCATGGAGGGATGGAGGGAAAGTGTTCTGGTTAGAGAGAGGAGGAGGAGGAGGAGGAGGCGGTTCTGGCCTGTGTCTGTTCCACCACACCATGCTATCAGAGAGAGACAGAGTAAAGAGGAACAGCAGCCAGTCTGGGGAAAATTAGAGCAAAGCTGTAGCAGCACTGCCTCTCTCTCCCTCTTTCGCTTTATCTGCCCCAGCAAAGCTGCACAGCCAGCACTGACTGAGGCAACTGCTGCTGCTGCTGGCACGCTCAGACCATGAAAGGAGTGGCTGTCTGTGTGGTGTGCTGTTAGCGGTTAACGCCAGCAAAACCTTATCTCCCTCCAACACGTCAGTGCTCTGTGATTCAGAGGAAGGGCATAGTAGAAGGGTCGGTTAAACTTCCATGTGGACTGATTTGTTACTTACTTGACGTGACACTGTGTGATGTAGTTCACTATTTGGGTATTGAACATCACGATAAGTCCAGGACACAGTTAATGGAGACATAACAACATCATTGCACAATCGAGGTGGACATATTGGATGTGGACATGTCGACCTTTGAGGTAAAAAAAAATAAATCTGTAATGGTAAAACACATTATAAGAGTTTATCTGCACACATTGTGGAACCTCAGTGCAGCAAAACATACTGAAAGGAAACAAAATGTGTGAGTGTAAAAAGCACTAGTAAAACAGAAACAACCCCCCAGACAGTAATAGGGGAGGGTGGGGGAACAGAGGACAGGCAGCACTGTGTCACAGTTGCTTTTGGATGAACAAACATGCATTTCTGGGAAGGCATCATGGCAGCTAAGATTGGATGTTGTATGGAGGAAAACACCGTTTTAATAACTCAACCACTGTAGGGAAAGACAATTGTACACTAACCTGGTCCTTCGCTAACTGAGACTGGCAGTCCATTACCTCCAGCACAAGTAGGCTACAGACACAC
Organism: Oncorhynchus mykiss; assembly: GCF_057628025.1. Taxonomy (NCBI): domain Eukaryota; kingdom Metazoa; phylum Chordata; class Actinopteri; order Salmoniformes; family Salmonidae; genus Oncorhynchus; species Oncorhynchus mykiss. The sequence goes on from NC_143033.1 coordinate 83,874,541, forward strand.
AAACACAGTGAAAATGTCTACAGGACCATTATGAGTGTTCTCTTTTTATCATTCTGAACAACATTAAGAGAACAGATATACAATTTTCTTCTGCCGTGATAACATTATGTTTCCTTAATTGTCGCTTAATGTGGTTTGTGATAAATGAGTAGCTATAAGCACATTGGTATACACAGCTGTTATAGAGAAGTGTAATGAGGACAATAGCACAAAATGACCACTGCTGATGATCGCCAAGGGTCATGTTTAATGCCCGTCATTACTGCATTCGTCTTTACGATATCAGCTTTATAAATGACCATGGTCAATACTGTTGAGAAGTAATTGTGAAGGACTCTTTCAGCATTTTTTGGAATCCTGGGTGGTTTGTACTGAGATTGATGCCAGACTTTCCTTGGGAAAAGCTTGACAGCGTCTGTGGAAGTTGGAGGATTACTATTGCTTGTCTGTCCCTGTTGTGGCGGCTTGGCTTTGCAGTGGTGGAGACTATGCCGCACCAGTAAACACAGCACAGAGCTTGGATAGCATGCACTAGGTTCCTTTTATTCCTGCAGGCCCCAATCAATAGTAGCCTCACTACCAGGGTTGTCTCACTACCAGGGTTGTCTCACTACCAGGGTTGTCTCACTACCAGGGTTGTGCTGGGCCTGGATGTTTGTAGAGTAAGGAAAGCTGCTAAGCAGAACGTGGAGAACAAGAAATCTGTTCCAATCTCCTCTTACACAGTTGCCCGGGCTTGGCTGCCCTCTCTGTGGTGTGGAACGTGGGCAGTCTCAAATTGGCATTCGGTAAACATCCAGTACAACTCATTTCCTGTTTCTCCTTCCCACAGCTTGACACCCCCTGAGATGGGTTGTTAAATTGTAGCTGCATACCAACAGCTTCCTCTGAATCAATTACCATTTGGACGTAAATGTCACAGCTTTGGAATTACATCACAAACTGTCGCTGGACCAGGACTGAGAGGAAACCAATGCCTGGTGGAAAGAGAATCTCTGTGGGAATTTGCACACAGTTTAACATGCATGAAACCGTATACATCTCAAATTACCTTAGCACTTGGAGCGACAGTAACCATGACTAGCCCTGGCAGTTCCTTAGATTTTATGTACACATCAAAACCTTACAAAAGACACTGCATTTGTATATGAATAATTAATGGTGTAGTGATAAGTGACGAGTGAGGCTATAGGCAACCAGGAAGGTAAAGATTTTTTCTCTCCAAATTAACGTTTTTATAAAAAATAGGGCCAAAGGGAATTTCATAAGACACGCGATTTTCAGTGAATTGAAGAAAAGGAAGTTAACTGATTGAAATGCCAATGGTTATTGTAAGGAGGTGTTGAAGTAGGATAGTTTAGAGGGTTGTACAGCTTTAACCAAGCAGCTCCAGTAGTATGACTAGGAATAGGCCTGTTTCCATAGTGGCCATACCCTTTCACATCTTCTCAATAAATTGTTCTTGGGCTCTGGATTTTTAACTGACAGTTTTTTTCCCAATGTCTGCGGCAGTAGCAAAACAGATCTTTGTAACTTCAATGATTCACGTAATGGGCGTCTTGTCATGACGTGGTTCATATGAAAGAGTAGTTATCTGTTAATCCTGAACTACCAGCTATTCTTATACCCCATTCTCTCTCTCTCTTCCTCTCTTTTCCTCCCTCTCCCTCAGATCACAAGGCATTATTAAGTAGCTTTTGCAAAATGCATCTGGCGGAGTTTTCAAAGTGCTACTTAAGACAGACAGTGGATGAGATGAATAGTAGGGAAGGAGAGAGAGAGAGAGCACATCCTCTCTGGTCTAATGTGGCTTTCACACATACCATTTGCTGAGTTTGATTTGATTTGAATTGAAGTCCTGATCAGATCAGAGGTCATTCGCAAGTTATTTTTACCCAACTTGCCTGCATTAGTTCCACACTACAAAATGTGTAGAAACTAGCAGGCACATTTTTCAGGGTAAATCTGATCTGAAATGACCAATTCAACCAGGTGTGAGAGATACCTTAGACCCACAGCCTCAATGTGACTATCTCCACACATGTCAAATCTTCATCCCACCCCAACCTGTCAATGCCAAGTTTCTAACTACCCAATTTCTTTCAGAGACTGCTGTTCCTAAATTATACTGACAGGCTCAGTTTCATCCCTGCCCTTCAAGAGAAACCTGCCCCTTGTGTTTAGTGTGTGTGTGTCTGTGTGTGCCCTGCTGTGTGCTGGCAACGTAGAATGTCCTATCAAGATGGCCAGAAGATCATGCAGGCTCTGGCCTACAGGGACCAGGCGGACCCAGCAGGGGTGCAGGGACACACTGACAAAGTCAGAGTACACAGCACACATACACATACAGTAAGTCATTGGAATAGAGCCAAGTAACAAACTGTTTTTGTGGCATCCAAATTTAATTATGGCACATGCCCTCAGGATCTCATAGAAGCCTTTCCTCTCCTTTTCTTGTTATTGTTTTTAAATTGAATCATACTTTTGTTTCAATATCTTTCAAAGAAATTGGTATGCTATCTGCCAACTACAAGTGCTGTATTGTGCCGTGAAAAACGTTGGTTTAAAGAAGATTATTCTCAAATCATAAGACTTGAGGAAAATACGGCGAATAGTGAAGAGTTGACCAAAACAAGATGTACTAGAGAGCTGTTAGATTATGCATATTATATGAATGATACCTTCTAGCATCAGCTCAGGAATGACATGTGGTTTGTCAGTTCCTAGAAGCTCATAGAGAAACAGATACAGCAGGCTACATACATACTGTACTGTAGATGCAACTTTATATTTGGAGATGGCCCTGGCCTTAGAATTTTGTGTTTTCTTTATTATTTTGGTCAGGCCAGGGTGTGACATGGGTAGTTATGTGGTGTGTTTTGTCTAGGGTTTTTTTGTAGGTTATGGGATTGTGGTTTAGTGAAGTAGTCTAGGTAAGTCTATGGTTGCCTAGAGTGGTTCTCAATCAGAGGCAGGTGTTTATCGTTGTCTCTGATTGGGAACCATATTTAGGCAGCCATATTCTTTGAGTGTTTGGTGGGTGATTGTTCCTGTCTCTGTTGCACCAGATAGGGCTGTTTTGGTTTTTCACGTTTCACTTTCATTAAAGATGTTTATGAATAACCACGCTGCATTTTGGTCCTCCTCTCTTTCGACGGAAGAAAACCGTAACAGAATCACCCACCACAACAGGACCAAGTGGTGTGGTGACAGGCAGAGGCAGCAGGAGCTGTGCAAAGAGGAATGGACATGGGAGGACGAATTGGATGGTAAAGGACCCTGGGCTCAGCCAGGAGAATATCGCCGCCCCAAAGAAGAGCTGGAGGCAGCGAAAGCGGAGAGGCGCTGGTATGAGGAGAGAGCACGGCGGTGCGGATGGAAGGCCGAGAGAGCCCCAAAAATGTATTGGGGGGGCACAGGGAGAGTGTGGCAGAGTCAGGAGTCAGACCTGAGCCAACTCCCCCTGTTTATTGTAAGGAGGAAACCAGAGCCGGTGTTGGAGGTGAGCGAAGCAGAGACTGTGAAGTAGTTAATGAGGAAATTGGAGGAGTGCGTTATGAGGGAGTTGCTGTGTTGGTGCATGAGGCACGGAATTCGCCCGACGGAGCGTGTCAGGGATTTGATGGCACCTGGGTCAGCTCTCCATACTCGTCCTGAGGTGCGTGCTAGTCGGCTGGTGAAGATTGTGCCAGCCTCACGCACCAGGCCTCCTGTGCAACTCTCTAGCCTTGCACGTCCTGTTTCAGCTCAGTGCTACAGTGCGCCTAGCAGTGCTAACCGTGGCGGGCGTGGTACTGGTCAGGTACCGTGTTATGCGGTGGAACGCACGGTGTCCCCAGTACGCGTGCTTAGCCCGGTACGCTACATCTCAGCTCCTCACATCTGCCGGGCTAGGGTAAAGATCCAGCCAGGGCGGTTGGTGCCAGCCAGCCAGGATCCGCCAGTCAGCCAGGATCTGCCAGAGCCGCCAGTCAGCCAGGATCTGCCAGAGCCGCCAGTCAGCCAGGATCTGCCAGAGCCATCAACCTGCCCGAGCTACCCCTCAGTCCCGAGCTGTCCCTCAGTCCAGTGGGGCCCTTGGTTAAGGTTAGTAGGCCAAGGTCGGCGGCGAGGGTCGCCAATCTAAGGACGCGGAGTAAGAGGACTAAGACTGTTGGAGTGGGGTCCACGTCCCGCGCCAGAGCCGCCACCGTGGTCAGACGCCCACCCAGACCCTCCCCTATGGGTTTAGGTGTGCGGCCGGGAGGCCGCACCTTTGGGGGGGGGGGGGGGGGTACTGTCACGCCCTAGCCTTAGTATTTTGTGTTTTCTTTATTATTTTGGTCAGGCCAGGGTGTGACATGGGTATTTATGTGGTGTGTTTTGTCTAGGGTTTTTTTGTAGGTTATGGGATTGTGGTTTAGTGAAGTAGTCTAGGTAAGTCTATGGTTGCCTAGAGTGGTTCTCAATCGGAGGCAGGTGTTTATCGTCTTTGATTGGGAACCATATTTAGGCAGCCATATTCTTTGAGTGTTTGGTGGGTGATTGTTCCTGTCTCTGTTTGTTTGCACCAGATAGGGCTGTTTCGGTTTTTCACGTTTATTGTTTTTGTATATTGTTCATTTTCATCTTTATTAAAGATGTTTATAAATAACCACGCTGCATTTTGGTCCTCTTTCGACAGAAGAAATCCTTAACAAGATGTAGATGTGACTTTATATATGTAGATGTAACTTTATATTTGGTGAAGTAGATGTGACTTTATATTTGTATATTGTCACGTCCTGACCATAGAAAGCCTTTATTTTCTATTGTGGAGTAGGTCAGGGTGTGACTGGGGGGTGTTCTAGTTTATTTCTGTGTAGTCTAGTTTTTGTATTTCTATGTTGGCCTGGTATGGTTCCTGATCAGAGGCAGCTGTCTATCGTTGTCTCTGATTGGGGATCATATTTAGGTAGCCTTTTCCCACCTGTTTGTGGGATCTTGTTTTTGTATTGTTGCTTTTGAGCCCTACAAGGCTGTTCGTTTGTTTTTATTTTGTTGCTGGTTCACATTTAAATTATGAACCCAAATCACACTGCGCCTTGGTCTACCCATTTCGACGAGCGTTATATATATGTAGATGTGACTTTATATTTGGAGATGTAGATACTGTTGATGTGACTTTATATTTGTACATGTAGATACTGTTGATGTGACTTTATATTTGTAGATACTGTAGAAGTGACTTCATATTTGTAGATACTGTAGATGTACATTTGTAGATGTGACTTCATATTTTTAGATGTAACTGTACATTTGATGGCTACATGTCATGGCAGATTTCCTCCTTCCTCTGAAGAGGTGAAACAAGGATCGGACCAATACGCAGCTTGGTAGGTGTCCATGTTTTAATAGGGAAAAATGAACACAAATACAAAATAACAAAGGGAACTGGCAACGAAACAGTCCCATGTGGCACAAACAGACACAGGAAACAATCACCCACAAAATACCCAAAGAACATGGCTGCCTAAAAATGGTTCCCAACCAGAGACAAGGATAAATACCTGCCTCTAATTGAGAACCAATCTAGGCAACCATAGACTTACATAAACACCTAGACTAGTAAACACCCCATAAATATACAAAACCCCTAGACCAGGCAAAACACATAAATCCCCCATGTCACACCCTGACCTAACCAAAATAATAAAGAAAACAAAGATAACTAAGGCCAGGGCGTGACACTACTGCCCATAATGATTTCATAACGATTGATGTGTTCATTTCTTTTTCTCCCTGTGATGGAGGAAAATGTGAACTCCCCTTCATTCTGTCCATCTAATAGGCCTGGCCCGCCTGACAGGCAGGCTTTATCACCCCCATCACTCCACTTAATCAAAAGTGCCAGCTTAGGAGTTCCTTTAATCAGCCCAATTAGGCACTAAGACCATGCCATTCTAGGGGAAGGTTTTTCAGCCCAGGAAACTTTCAAGCTTTCTCTTGAAGTATGTGGTTCATTGACAGGCTCACTGAAGCCTGTCTTGGCTTGTCCACTTCAGTCTTTTCTTTGCTCCCATGTCACTGTTTCTACATTTATCTGCACTAGTAATTGAAGCTCTGACAGCCTTCAATCACACAGCCTGTTTGAAACCTGTGAGTCCTTTCGAGAGCTAGATATTTTCTGATTGCAAAACTTGAACTGCGTGACAAACTGTGTTTTCACATGACAGTAATTTTCATGTAGTTGCAATGTGTTTACAAACGATATGTTGTTGGATAGGTTTTGCTGGCTATGCTATATGGAAGTTGTTGGAAGGCTGTCACCTACAGGCAAGACAAAATAGAAGAAAATGGTGTCTGGGTAAAGAGGAAATATCCTGAGAGTAAACCTCACATTCTTCAAATGTTTACTTTCAAATAAATGACTGATCAAGGAACCATAGCAACAGGTCTTTCTTTCACTTCTTTTACTTTTTAATCGTTTTTGACTTTTTAAATATCTGAAACATGTTTAATCTCAATATAATTATCATAAATACAGGAGCATTATCCATCATTGTCAGTTGTAATAACCTCCTTATAAATCAATGTCATATGAAAAAGATCATCAAGGGGGAGTCCTGTGTTGTATGGAATGAAAAAATGACATCAAAACACAAAGGTCCATCAGCCAGACGCAGTGATTGTACATGAGTCTTAATAAGGGCATGTATCTCCACTCAGACAGCTCCAGGCACAGGACACAGAACTGACAGGTGCATCAACAACTCTGTCCCCATGGATGACTGAGCTCTACACACAAGCTGTTCCTATATCCAATGCACTGTTGAATCTGTTGAATGGTGTGGTCATAGTTCATATAGAGATGAGGGAGATCACTGTATTGCTACTGTAGGAAAGGATTTTTTAAAGAAGCTAAAAATAGATCTAGGAATTAATTTGGCATGTAGAGAGCACTGTATTGCACCATTGGTTAAACCATAAAATGCTGAGAGGTTTTGGCTCCAACACGGTTGTGACTGAAGTCCATCCACACAAGTGTAATAGTGTATTGACACAGAATCAACCTGTGCCAGAGTCAGTAAAGTTATCCCCCAGTTTAAATGCAGAAGGCCCATAGTAAACCAACCCCATGGCCAGCTGTTTCTAAGGCTCTAATAATGGAGACTCTAAACTACTGATGAAAGATACGATGTTCCCACAATGAATGAAAGATAATTAGCCAGAAAAGTAAAAAGGAAGAGAGGGGGGTTCATTTGAAACTAATTGAATTTGGATCTAATCACACTAAAGGATTAGAATGGATGGTTATCAGATGCTGGTAAGGACATCATTTTCAATATTTCACTAGCAACTATTATTCAGAATAGTTTAAGTTGAGGACAGGATGAGACAAGATAGAACAGAGTGAATGGTCAAGACTGCATTCAACTTCAAGATCTCAAACTTTCAAAGGGAAAATATGGACTTAATTGTTATCATTTTAACAAGGTAGATATGAGTTCACAGACATGGCAGCAAGGTGCTATGTTGCCCTGTTCATCTCTCTTACTGTTATAATCTATTTAAAACTTTTGAAAGTATTTTTTATATTTAATAAGCTCATTTTATTTGATGTTCCTTTCAAAATGTGAAATTGGGTTGCCCTAGTCCCTTAAACTTGGTATGAAATCAATATGCAGTATTTTAAGTGCTAAATCTTGTCAGCTAGTGAGAATCCCAATGGGGTGTTCGGTTTCATAAGGTGCAGTCGCTTCCTTTCTCCGACTTGGAGTACCTGGGCACAGATACCATGAATACAGTCTTTCTCTAAAATGCAGTGTTCTTCTGCCAGGTTGTAGGTCCTCTGCTAAAATGGATGCCATGACTAGTCTTATACAGAATTAACTGCTGTTACATACAGCAAGTCTCTTGACAAGCTAAGAAATAAAAAATAACTAAGTTCACAATTTTTTTCATAAGATATGATGGCCACATCAGAAGTCAACAAATGCCGTTTTTGCCTTTGTCTGTCATTAGAAGGTTGGCGCTATAGAACGCTGTGGCAGTGCCCGTGTAGGGGGATGGTGTGTATGCCCCAGCAAATCAAATGTGTGTGCCCACTCTGGATCTGGTGTCCTCCTCACTGGCACTGTGCTGGTGAGAGTCTATGAACTGGGTCACAGCTGCACAGAGTGGCACCATGGCACATTTCTCATTGCTCTAAATGGGGACTATCTGAGGGCTGGGTGAAAACAAGTGTGCTTGTTAAACTCTCTCCCCCCCCCCCTTACAAGTGAGATGAGAAGAGCAAGAAGGCTGTGCAATAAATCATTAATCCACCGCAGGGGAGGCATCTCACTCTCTTTTCATGTAAAGTACACAATGAAGCTGATGGCACTGAAGCTGCTCTCCCAGGCACCTCGACATGGCACACGAAGAAGAGGGAGGGACAAAAAAGAATGTAGACAAAAAAGTATATATAAATAAATCACACAAAATCTGGGTTTCTTCACGAGGCTCCTCCGCTGTTCTGGGAATTGGCCAAGGATAAGGGCTGCATCGTGGGTAAGTTCCCCAGGAACATCTCCAGGAATCATCAGAGACAGGAATCTTGTGGATCCTATTGAAGAAAGTCACTCACACCCCTGCCTCTGTCACTGAGAAGCCCCAGATGGATGGCTCTCACTGATGATTTGCATTTAGAGTAAAGACACTGTGGGTTTCTTCAACTTACTACAACTACAATATTTACTGAGAATACAATCCAGATAAAGAAACAGGTCTATACAGCTGCGAAAACAACCACCCACAAACAAGAGTGGGAAAACAGGCTACCTAAGTATGGTTCTCAATCAGAGACAACAATTGACAGCTGCCTCTGATTGGGAACCATACCGGGCCAAACACATAGAAATACCAAACATAGAACAAAAACATTGAATGCCCACCCCAACTCACGCCCTGACCAACCTAAAATAGAAACATACAAAAGGAACTAAGGTCAGGACGTGACAACTGGTTTTCTCATAAATCACATCAAATATTTTAACATCAGATCTTTTTCCGAGCTGACCGGATTGGTCAAAAGACCAATTAGTGAAAAAAATAGCTAAATTGCCTGTCTAAACGCAGCCTACATGACTCAATCAATCAGACCATGTAACATCAAAGGGCTTGTACATTCTGAGAAAAAAAATATGCTATCTAGAGCCTAAAATGACTCTGCGGCTGTCCCCGTAGAAGAATCCTTTGAGGAACCATTTTGGGTTCCATGTAGGACCCTTTCCACAGAGGGTTCTAAATGGAACCCAAAAGGGTTTATGTGTAACCAGAAAGGGTTCTCCATGGAACCAAAAAGGGTTCTCCTAAGGGGACAGCCAAAGAACCCTTTTGGAACCCTTTTCTCTAAGAGTGTACCTTTCAGGATACATTAAGAACAGAATGGCGTGGGGCAGCCGTGAGGGGAAAGATGTAACAAAGCAGTTAAATGAATAATGAGTTACCTTACACACAGTACATACACTTATATTTGTGTGCTTGTGTTAGTGAATGTTTGATACCCATAAAAGATTAAGCCTATATAGCATGATTTATAATACAATATTGAGGTATCACCAGTCACTGTGAAATTGGAAAATAGATTAAGAGAAAGTTCAGGTAGAGGTGGTCATTTTCTAGTCGATGGAAAGAGTTAAACTTCTTTAACAAGAAAAAATGCATTTACACAGAGACCACGGATTATCATCAAGACAAAATCTCATGTCCTTCTAATATCTAAATGACTTAATCAAACCATGACTTAATGGTTTGAGGGCTTTATATGATAGCTTCAAGAAGAGTATTAATTTGGACTCTTTGCATTCAGCTCAAGATTATCTTTGAAGCTAAGTTAGTTGTTGGAGATAAAACAGGAAGACTTGAATTCCCTGGTCCCTTCAGTACAATTATGTTGGTACATCAGAGCCCTGGTCCCTTCTCTACAGTACTGTTGGTACATCAGAGCCCTGGTCCCTTCTCTACAGTACTGTTGGTACATCAGAGCCCTGGTCCCTCCAATACAGTAATGTTGGTACATCAGAGCCCTGGTCTCTTCTCTACAGTACTGTTGGTACATCAGAGCCCTGGTCCCTTCTCTACAGTACTGTTGGTACATAAGAGCCCTGGTCCCTTCTCTACAGTACTGTTGGTACATCAGAGCCCTGGTCCCTTCTCTACAGTACTGTTGGTACATCAGAGCCCTGGTCCCTCCACTACAGTACTGTTGGTACATCAGAGCCCTGGTCCCTTCTTTACAGTACTGTTGGTACATCAGAGCCCTGGTCCCTCCTCTACAGTACTGTTGGTACATCAGAGCCCTGGTCCCTTCTCTACAGTACTGTTGGTACATCGGAGCCCTGGTCCCTCCACTACAGTACTGTTGGTACATCAGAGCCCTGGTCCCTTCTTTACAGTACTGTTGGTACACCAGAGCCCTGGTCCCTCCTCTACAGTACTGTTGGTACATCAGAGCCCTGGTCCCTTCTCTACAGTACTGTTGGTACATCGGAGCCCTGGTCCCTGATCTACAGTACTGTTGGTACATCGGAGCCCTGGTCCATTCTCTACAGTACTGTTGGTACATCAGAGCCCTGGTCCATTCTCTACAGTACTGTTGGTACATCGGAGCCTGGTCCCTTCTCTACAGTACTGTTGGTACATCGGAGCCCTGGTCCCTTCTCTACAGTACTGTTGGTACATCGGAGCCCTGGTCCCTTCTCTACAGTACTGTTGGTACATCGGAGCCCTGGTCCCTTCTCTACAGTACTGTTGGTACATCAGAGCCCTGGTCCCTTCTCTACAGTACTGTTGGTACATAGGAGCCCTGGTCCCTTCTCTATACAGTACTGTTGGTACATCAGAGCCCTGGTCCCTCCACTACAGTTATGTTGGTACATCAGAGCCCTGGTCCCTCCACTACAGTACTGTTGGTACATCAGAGCCCTGGTCCCTTCTCTACAGTACTGTTGGTACATCAGAGCCCTGGTTCCTCCACTACAGTACTGTTGGTACATCAGAGCTCTGGTCCCTTCTCTACAGTACTGTTGGTACATCAGAGCCCTGGTCCCTCCACTACAGTACTGTTGGTACATCAGAGCCCTGGTCCATTCTCTACAGTACTGTTGGTACATCAGAGCCCTGGTCTCTTCTCTACAGTACTGTTGGTACATCAGAGCCCTGGTCCCTTCTCTACAGTTATGTTGGTACATCAGAGCCCTGGTCCCTTCTCTACAGTACTGTTGGTACATCGGAGCCCTGGTCCCTGATCTACAGTACTGTTGGTACATCGGAGCCCTGGTTCCTCCACTACAGTACTGTTGGTACATCAGAGCCCTGGTCCCTTCTCTACAGTACTGTTGGTATATCAGAGCCCTGGTCCCTTCTCTACAGTACTGTTGGTACATCAGAGCCCTGGTTCCTCCACTACAGTACTGTTGGCACATCAGAGCCCTGGTCCCTTCTCTACAGTACTGTTGGTATATCAGAGCCCTGGTCCCTTCTCTACATTACTGTTGGTACATCAGAGCCCTGGTCTCTTCTCTACAGTACTGTTGGTACATCAGAGCCCTGGTCCCTTCTCTACAGTTATGTTGGTACATCAGAGC